>NW_006922399.1:854545-855691 GCF_000298275.1 Orycteropus afer afer | reverse complement strand
ATGAAAGAAATGATGAGATACAACAGCTGAACAGAAGACTTCAAAGAGTGTCTGGAGATGACAAAGTTAATTATCATAATCAAATGTACAAAGAGCTGGAGTTAGAAAACCAGAAGGGAAGAACATTCTTTGCATTTCTCAGGCTGAAAGAACTGAAGAAAAAAATCAAGCTTTGCTTTGCAATACTGAAAGATTCTATGGGCAAAATGCTGAATGCTGAGTGAAATATCAAAAAAGGGAAGGAATATACGGAGTAACTGTACTAAAAAAGAATTTGTCAACATCCAACTATTTCAGAAGGGAGCATATGACTAAGAACCAATGGTAACTGAAGGAAGAAGTGAAAACTTCACTGATGGAATTGGTGAAAACATGGCTCCAGGGACTGATGGAATACCCACTGAGATGTTTCAACAAATAGATGGTGTGCTGGAGGCACTTGGTCGTCTATCCCAAGAAATTTGGAAGACAGCCACCTGGCCGACTAATCATCTGTAACCATTTCAAAGAAAAGTAATCTAAATGAATGTGGAAATTATATATATATATAATTAATATCACACACAAGTAAAATTTTGCTGAAGATAATTAAAAAATGGTTGCAGCAGTATATTGATAGGGAACTTCCAGAAATGGAAGCCAGATTGAGAAGAGGACATGGAACAAGGGATATCATTGCTGATGTCAGACGGTTTAGAGCTGAAACCAAAAAATACCAGAAAGATATTTACTGGTGTTTCATTGACTATGCCAAAACTTTTGTATGTGTGCATCATTGCAAATTATGGATAACATTGAGAAGAATGGGAATTCCAGAACATTTAATCATGCTCATGAAGGATCTGTACATAGGAGGCAGTTGTTCCAACAGAACAAGGGATACTGCAAGGTTTAAAGTCAGGAAGAGTATGCATGAGGGTTGAATCCATTCACCATACTCATTTAATTTGTATGCTGAGCAAATAATCTCAGATGCTGAACTATATGAAGAGCAAGGCATCAGGATTTGAGGAAGATTCATTAACAACCTGCAAAATGCAGACAACACAACCTTGCTTGCTGAATGTGAGGATGACTTGAAGCACTTACTAATGAAGATTAAAGACTACAGTCTGCGATATGGATTACACTTCAGCACAAAGAAAA
>NW_006922399.1:851704-853225 GCF_000298275.1 Orycteropus afer afer | reverse complement strand
CTCCAAATTGTAAGAATAAACTCCTGTTTGTTAAGGCCATTCCCATTTGTGGTTTATTTCTTGTCTGAGCAGCACTAGGCAACCAGAACAGCATCGGAATCACATGAAGTACTTATTTAAAACAATGAAAATTTCTGAGCTCATATTCAGATATAGTTTAGAATTACTGTCAGTGTGTGTTAACTTGGCTGGGCCATGATTTTCAGTGTTTTATCATTCATGATACATTTTGGCAGTTAGGTAAAGATATAGTCGTTCCTCATTTTTTGTGTAATCACCTCCATTATGAGATCTGCTGTGAGCAGCTAATCAACTGAAAGGAAGTTTCCTCAGGGGTATGGTGTGCATCCAATATATATGGACTTTCTACCATAGCTCCATGGCATTGAGTTTGGTTTTGGTTTGGAGCAAAGATCTGTGACTTTTGGCTCACTCCTGGTCCTGCATTTGGCTTTCATCTTCTGACCTCTTGGGACTGGTTCTTGGGACTTGAACCAGCAGCCTGTCATCTTACCTGCCAATTCAGGATTTGTCAACCACTGCAGCTATGTGAATCAGGAGAAGCTTCTACCCTGACATCTGACCCATAGACATGGGACTTGCCAGTCAATACAATCATATTAGACACTTCCATGAGATAAAACTTTCTTTATATATGCACATACAATGTTCACTCATTTTGCTTCTCCAGAGAACCCAGCCTAAGATAAGGCATTTTCCAACAATTAAAAATAATCATCTAACTATCATCTGGAATTCAAATTTTCAGAATCTTATTCTATGCATTATGTTTTAAAAATAATTCTCATGATTCAGTTGCTTTTCTGAATGTTAAAGGCCAGAAAACTATGTTTTTAAATATTTAACTTGAATGTAGTGTCAGATTGTTAGTATTATTCCATAATTCTGAAAAGAAACCCTATTTTTGTTAGTTAGATCTCACGTTTAGAAAAAGAATTTTGGTATTTATTTTTTGATGCTTGTTGGAAGATAATATTATGTTGGCTTTTAATTAGTATACTGATATATAATTTTTAAAAACTGTTCATGAAGAGCTCTGGCAGTGTAGTGGATAAGTCATCTGGCTACTAATCAGAATGTCAGCAGTTCAACCCACTAGCTACTTCATGGAAGGAAGATAGTATGATCTGCTTCCATAAAAATTACAGCCTCAGAAACCCAATGGGGGTTGCTATGAGTTGGTGTCACCTTGATGGTAGTGAGGCTTTTTTTTTCCTTCTGATTCATCAGAAAATAATAATAATTTACTGAAATATTATTAATTGATAAAAACAATTACACATAATATTCTAGCAAAATAAAAATGATATTTTATAAAGAAATTATGATTAATTTTTAATGATAAATATTATGCTCACTGTTGTTGTTGTTATATGCCATTGAGTAGGACCTGACTCATATTGACCCCTCCTTGGGTTTCCGAGGCAGTATCACTATGGAAGTAGATTGCCTCATCTTCCTTCCGAGGAGTGGCTGGTGGGTTTGAATTGCCAGCCTTCT
>NW_006922399.1:848508-850889 GCF_000298275.1 Orycteropus afer afer | reverse complement strand
CACACAGGTAGACAGCTCAGGGGGCACAAGTTCATGGGAGGAAAGAACACAGGGAAGAGGTAACTATAAGGAGGAAGCAGGAACAGAGCTTTTCATTGTGGGAAATTGTGGTCAGTATCATGAGACAAGTAAATGTGAGCTGCTGTATGGAAAATGAATTTCCTTTGTAAACTTTCACCCAAATCACAACGAAAATTTATATATATATATAAATATATAAATTTATATGTCTTATGTACAATGCTTTAAATGTTTATGTTGATTCCACTCTCTGGAATAATTTTTTTTTCATTTTTTTTTTTTTTATGTATGTGAAGTTGTTTGCATGCCAAATTGTTTGCAGAGAGCCAGCTAAGAGAGTGAGCATAGCAATTCCTTTCACATAATATACATGAAAGGGAACAAAAATTTAATTACAAAATATCATATCCATGTATATTTCATATTGCATGTTTAAAATGTCAATGAGTCCGGGATTTTAAGAAAAAAACTAAAAAAATCACTGTTGCAGTCAATTTCAACCCATACTGACCCTTCCTTATGTTTCTGAAGCAGTATCTGTACAGAAGTAGATTGCCTGGTCTTGCTTCTGAGGACTGGCTGGTGGTTCAAGCCCACCAGCCTTCTGGCTAGCAGTCAAATGCCTTAGGAATTACACCATCAGAGCTCCTGACTTTAAGAAAGATATTTTAAAAATATCTTTCTTGGTTCCAGTAAGATGGCAGAATAGGGAGGCAAACTACACAAACCCTCTTTCACAAAGAACAGGGGATCCAACTAACACAGATAAAGAAGATAATCCTGGAGCCCTGAGCTTTGAAAGGAAGGATATAGAAGTGGACTAAACTCCAATGAGTTGAAGAACCTGCACAAAAACACTAAAAAAGAGATATATGGAGCTGCAGTCTGTCAGCGATCCTGATGGCATGGATAACTTGGAGATTGCCAAGTGATATAAAGACCTAAGAATTAACTTAAGAATCGGCCCTGCTAGCCAGACCCTGCACAGAAGACTGCACTGGTGGCCATTGAATAAAAGGGGAAATAGTAAAGTGGGAGATGAGATGAGCTGTGGACTTTTGCCTATCCAGAAGGCACAGCCATTTTGAATGTTTACAAATGGTTTGGCCATTTTGCATATTTAAAGTGACAGCATTCTCTCAGATTCTAGGGACCTAACAATAGGCTCCACTTGATGGGAAGCACAAGGGCTTTTTGAACCCGAATGACTAGAAAGGGGCAATATTCCCATTGTTACTCTTATACCCCATACTGCCTTGGTGAACAGAGGTGCTGCCATCCCTCACTGCTTCAGAAGGTGGATGGTAATCCATCTTCTGAGCTAGCAGTAATTCCATCCCAGTCTGTGTGCCCTGATGGAGCCTGGGTAAACTACCCAGCCTGCCCAGATTTTATTTTCCCTTTGTTTTTAGTTAATTTGTTTTTGTCTGTTTTAAAATTACTACTACTACTACTACTACTACTACTATTTCTCATCTTTTTTATTATTATTTATTCTTTCCTTCCCAGGTTATAACTTTCAGCTTTTTTCTCTTCCCATTTTTATCTTCATTATTCTACTACACTACCTCTTTTCTCTTATTAGATCTTCCCAGGTATTGCAGGTCTTTTTATCTCCTTTTTTTTTCTTTTTTTTTTTTTTTTATGATTGTTCTTGTGTGTTTATGTGATGTGATTTTTGTCCACTTGCTGTTATTTTTTGATGCTTTTTCAATCATTGTTTTTGTCTAACTGAGTGGGAGACCGCAGTCGTGCTCATACAATGTAAACACACCCACAATTTCTGCAGTTCCATTTACTGAGTGAGAGCCACCACTTCCTTCTCCACCAGCTGGCCAATGATAAATGACCACCACCAAGAGCCTGACTCACCCTTAGCTGCTCTTCAAAAACAGTTAACAGAAATCTAAATACAACAAAATTGCAATATCTCAGAGACAACAGATCACCCCAGTCCACACAAAAAGACAAGATAAAGTAGCAGAAGTAGGGGAGCAGGAAAGAGACCCAGAAAGCATCCCTGAAGAAGCAGTAGCATTGGCACTGCCTGATATGGAATTCAAGAAAATTATACTTAGGTATTTTCAAAGGACTGAAAATAGACAAAGGAGTGCACTGAAAAAAATAAGAAAAACACAGACAAAACCCTAGAAAAATTTCTGAAAAAAATACAAGAACAAAATTACAAAATAAATGAAAAATTAGAAATGATACAAAATCTACAGATAGAAATCCAGAATATCAATAATAAATTTTCAGAAAGAGATAACACATTGAAAGGGCAAAAGAGTAGAATGGAAACAATGGAGGACAGAATTAATGAGATTGGAGATAAATACCTGAATACTTCTTTGGAAAAG
>NW_006922399.1:846941-848209 GCF_000298275.1 Orycteropus afer afer | reverse complement strand
AACCCCAAACAGTATAGACCCCAAAAGAAAATCACCAAGACATATCATCAAACTCACCAAAACCAAAGACAAAGAAACAATCGTGAAAATAGTGGGAAAAATGAAAAATTACCTACAAAGGACAACCAATAAGAATAAACTCTGATTTCTCAGCAGAAACCATGTAAGTGAGAAGGCAATGGGATTGTATATATAAAATGCTGGAAAAGAAATATTTCCATCCAAGAGTTATACACCCAGCAAAACTGTCCCTCAAATATGCTGGTGAAATTCGGAGATTTCCAGATAAACAGAAACTAAGGGAATTTGTTCAAACCAGACCAACCATACAAGAGATACTAAAGGGAGTCATTTGAATTGACAATCAATAATAGCAAACAACAATCAACCATTAATGCACAAGAAGACATAAGCCAGAAACCAACACAGTTATGGAAGCATCCAAAGTAAAATAAGCTGGTTGTATACAGGGCATCAGAGACATCAATTGGCAAATGAAGACAACTACAAACCAAAAAGAGGTAAAAAGTAGCGTAGTTACAGAACATGTAAATGGTGAGGAAGCCAAGAGAGTTGCAAGATAGAATGTACTGTACTAAACTCAGGGAGAAAATTATAAATCACAGAGTAACCTCAAATAAAAATGTTAAATATTCACATCACAATAAAAAAGAGGACAAGCACAAATATTTATCAAATACTAAAACAATATCAACAGAGGAAATGATAACATGATTCATAAATATAATGAGCTCAGTACAGGAAATTACATGGAACAAAGAAACCAGAAACACCATGAAAAAAAGTATAACAAAATAGCAGCAACCAATTCACACTTGTCAATAATTTCACTGAATATTAATGGATTAAAGGCACCACTCAAGAGATGGAGAGTTGCAGACCAGATAATAAAATATAACCCATCAACGTTCTGTCTACAGGGGACACACCTTAGCGACAAAGACAAAAATAGACTAAAAATCCAAGGTTGGAAAAAGATAGATCAAGCATATGGCAACCAGAAAGGAGCAGGAATAGCAATATTAATTTCTGATCAAATTGACTTTAGGACAAAAACCATTATACGAGACAAGGAAGGACATTATATAATGATTAAAGGATCAATTGAACAAAAATATATAACTATAATAAATATCAATGGACTCAATGAAAGATCTCACAAAATACATCAATCAGACTTTAAAAGAGTTGAAAAACCAAATAAATGACTCCACAGTCATAGTGGGAGACTTTAATACACCACTTTC
>NW_006922399.1:845271-846124 GCF_000298275.1 Orycteropus afer afer | reverse complement strand
TCTACCACAAGCAGCTGAGTAGCTGCCTTTGGGACATGGTCTGCTTCCTGTATATAAGGAGAAGCCTTGGGAATGGTCTGTAGTTTGTGGCACACTTGAACCCTGCATGTAGCCACATCATTGTTTAGTAGCCTGCCATGATTTGCCACACTTGGGACTTACAATGGACTTAAATTAATGGCCTGACATGTGATTTGGTAACATTAGGAATGTCCCTTTTTACTTGTCAACCTTGGGCTTCTCAGCCTCAGCAGCCAGCAGCTGTCTGAGTGAAGAAACACCTCTAGCTCCAGTGGGTCAGGAGCAGGAAGCAGAGCTTGACTCCAAGGTTGAGGGGCTTTCACTCAGCCCCTAGGGGTTGGCACATTAAAGTTGGACTTAAAGCCTCCAAATGGTAAGAATAAACTCCTGTTTGTTAAGGCCACCCCATTTGTGGTATATTCTTGTCAGAGCAGTAAGCAGAACACATCAACAAACTAGAAGTTGGTTTCTTGAAAAGATTAATAAAATTGACAAATCACTGGCAAATTTTATGAGGTAAGAGGGAGAGAATACAAATATCAAGAATAAGAAATGGAATGGGCAGCATCACAACAGAACCAACTGAAATAAGAAGGATAATATCAAGATACTATGAAGAACTGTACTCCAACAAATTTGAAAATCTGAAAGAAATGGTTATATTTCTAGAAACACACCACTTACCTAAACTAATGCAGACTGATGTGGAAAAGTTGAACAGATCCATAACAAAAGAAAAAAAAATTGAACAGTTCGTAATAAAATTACCAACAACAAAAAAAGTCCTGACACAGACAGTTTTACTGAAGAATTCTACCAAACATTCAGAGAA
>NW_006922399.1:841166-843047 GCF_000298275.1 Orycteropus afer afer | reverse complement strand
CTCTACACCAGCAAAGAGATTGCTGAGAAAAATTAAGGAAATCAATTCCATTTACAATAGCTACCAAAAAAATTCAATACTTAGGAAAAAATCTTACCAGGGACATAAAAGACCACTGCAAAAGATGACTTCAAGAAACCATTAGAGATCTACATAAATGGAAGAACAAACCAAGCTCATGGATAGGTGGATTGAACATTGTGAAAATGTCAGTTCTACCCAAAGCAATCTATACATTCAATGCAATCCAAATCCAGATCTCATTAACATTCTTTAAGGATATGGGAAAACTGATCACTAACTTCATATGGAACAGAAATAGACAACAGCTAAGAAAGCATTTTTGAAGAAAAAGAACAAAGTAGGAGTTCTCACACTCCCGTATCTCAAAACTTACCACACAGCCATAGTAGTCAAAACTTCCTGGAATTGGTACAATGACAAACACTTAGACGAATATAATAGAATTGAGAACCCAGAATAAATCCATTGACCTGTGGTCAGCTGATCTTTGATAAAGGACTGAAATTCATTAAATGGGGAAGAGATTGTCTGTTTAACAATTGGCGCTGGCAAAACTGGATATCCATTTACAGAAATGAAACAAGATCTGTAACTCATACCATACACAAAAACTAATGCCAGATACATCAAAGACTTAAATGTGAAACCTAAAACTGTACAGCTCCTCAAGGAAAAACTAGGGGCAAATTTAGGGGCACTAATAGTAGCTCTGGTGATGTAGTGCCTAAGGCACTTGACTTCTAACCAGAAGGCTGTGGTTCAAACCCACCAGTCACTTCTTGGAAGGAAGATGGAGCAATCTACTTCGGTAGTGATACTGCCTCTGAAAGCCAAGGAGGGGTTGCTATGAGTCGGGTCTGACTTGACAGTGCATAACAACAACAACAATATATGGCATAAATAGACTATCAATCATAATCCAAAATGCACAAACAGTAGAAGTGAAACTAGATGAAAGGGACTTATGTGCTTCCACAGAATTCTCCAAAAGAATCAAAAGAGAACCCACAAATTTGGAAAAAATATTCAACAATGACATATCTGAAAAGGGACTTATCTCTAAAATTTACAGAAAACTCCAACACCTCAACAGCAAAAAGACAAATAATCCAATTAAAAAATGTGCAGAAAACATGAATAAACACTTCATCAAAGAGGATATTTGGGCGGGCAATAAACATATGAACAAATGCTCACAATCATTAGCCATTAGAGAGATGCAAATCAAAACAACAATGAGATACCATTTTGCCCCAGCACTAGAAACAATGTTCAACAAGACAGAAAAGAACAAATGCTGGCAGGGATATAGAGATATTGGGACTCTCATACACTGCTGGTGGGACTGTAAAATGGTACAACCGCTGTGGAAAGCAGTATGGTGATTCCTTAAAAAGTTAGAATTAGAAATACTATTTGACTTAGCCATTCCATTACTAGATATATATCCTAAAGAAGTGAGAGCCAGGACAAGAACAGATATATGCACACCCATGTTCATCACAGCACTATTTATGATAGCCAAAGGATGGAAACAACTTAGGTGCCCATCAACAGAATAATGTATAACAAACTATGGTACATATAAACAGTGGAATACTATGCAACCCTAAAGAATAATGTGGAATCTGCAAAACACTGCATAACATGGATGAACTTGGAGGAAATTATGCTGAGTGAAATAAGTTAATCATGTTGTTGTTGTTGTTGTTATGTGCCATTGAGTCGGACCCAACTTATATCAACCCCTCCTTGGGTTTCCAAGGCTGTATCACTATGGAAGTAGATTGCCCAACCTTCCTTCCGAGGAGTGGCTGGTGGGTTTGAACAGTCAGCCTTCTGGTTAGCAGTCAAGTG
>NW_006922399.1:839376-840577 GCF_000298275.1 Orycteropus afer afer | reverse complement strand
CTTGGTCACAGCCAGGTATCCAGAGGGAGTGAGTAGTTGGACCTGTGGGCTTGGGATGATATTGACATAACATGCTACACAAAACATTGTTCCACATCCTACTGTGGTGTGTAGTGATTGGGATCTTAAAAGCTTGTAAGTGACCATCTAGTTACAACGATGGTTCTCTCCTCCTCCAGAGCAAAGAAGAATGAAGAGAACCAAAGACACGTGGAAAAATTAATCCAAGTGACTGGTATACCATGTGATCCTCAGACTATTTGACTACGAGACCAGAACTAGATGGTTTCCAGCTACCATTGTCAACCACTCAGAGGGGGATCTATGTAGGAGACGCTGGGTAGGGTGGGAGAAAAATATGGAACAAAATTTGAAATCATTAAAAGAAAAAGATCAGGTTTATTGGTCTGATGGAGCCTGATGGAACCACTGAGACTATGGCCCCTAGCTCCCCTTCCAGTATTGATTTGAACCCACTGTGGCTTCCAGCCAAACAAAAGGCAAACATATGAACTGAACATTTACATTAGCTAGTTACACTCCTTGGAGAGATCAATCTATCTATGCACAGAAAGATAACTCAGGAGCCGGGAGTGCATGGGAGGGAAGGACACAGGGAAGAAATAACTATGGGGAGAAATTGGGAGAGGGGCTGTTGCATTGTGGGAAATTGCAATCAGTGTCATGAGACAAAGTGTATGTGAGCTTTTGTATGGAAAGTGAATTTGCTCTGTCAACTTTCACCCAAATTGCAATAAAAATTTTAAAAAATAAAAGAAAACCTCTTAAAATTACATTGTAGTATGGATGCATCTGCTTAAGATATACTGTAAGGTATCGAACAAAGAATACTAGGTCAAGTAGCATACCTTCTGAAGGTTCTCCCTAAGTATGATAGATCTGATCTTGCATAAGTCAAAAACAAAATGGAGTTAATATCTAAATAAAACACAATGATGACAATTAAGATATTCTTAAAGTGCTTAATGATTTATTGATAATTAAATGTTTAACACTATTATTTGTGAAGGTTGACTTTTAACAATTTATAGATTAATTCAGAAAATAAATCTTCAGTATAAGTTAAAATTTGTGACCCTATACAACCAAATTTATTTTTAAATTAAATTAATTATATTAAATCCTCACAAAAATAACCAACCAGCCTACTGATTATATTTAATTAACTGGTGACATAAAA
>NW_006922399.1:837206-838511 GCF_000298275.1 Orycteropus afer afer | reverse complement strand
ATTATGCATTGTACTAAAATTGAATGAATGTTAAGATATTTATCTGGTTATAGAAAATATTCACAGTAGACCAGTCTTCTATTGTTTGAATTTATTTATGAGACTATTTTAGAAATTTATATTTTATAAAAGGAGTTTAGCACAAACAGTATAAGTGACTCATTTCAGCATTGAAATCTAATTTCATCTTGTTAGAACACAACATTAGAAATGTAAATGAAGAAATAAAATTAAGTAATGCTGTCAGTGGTGAACAGTTTCCTGCTGTTAATTAAATGCTTTGATAAAATTCAAGATACAGAAAAGTGTGGAACATTGATCTTATATTATCAGGACTGTAGGAGGAACTCTTGTAGTCGTTAAGGCATTTGGCTGGTAAACAAAATATTGGTGGTTCAAACTCTTTGATCACTGTGGGGAAGTAAGATGAGTCAGTCTGTTTTTGTGAAGATTTACAGCCTTGGAAACCCAATAAAGGTCACTATGGGTCAGAATGAACTGATGGCAGGGAGTTTAGAGTTTTAGGTAGCTTCATCATTAAAAACCACAATATTGACTTTAAAACTTTAGTTCAATGAATGTTTGTGAAATAAAGATACAGATATTTTCCCTCCAAATATTGACCTATTAAAATAAATATGACTGTAAAAGCGTCTTTATTCTTGCTTGGTGTAAATAACTCGTGATGATGTCTGTGTTTGTGTGTGTTTGAATGAGGGATTATATGCCTCAATTGCTTTAATCATTTCAAAATTATTCTATAAAAAAAAAACCTCAGCCTTGAATAATGTTAGTCATTTTAATATTTTTAAAAATATAACAAGATAATTCATAACTTTTCAACCTGAAAAGGTGTCATTTAATATTGTCTGTTACTCATTTACTTATTCATTCATTCCACATATACTTTTTTATATTTTTATGAATCAGATATTAAAGTTTATAGGGATACAGCAGTGAACAAAACAGAATATATATGTGTGTTTTTGCAATTGTTTTATATCATTTTATCCCCTTAGAATGTCAATTATACTTTTTCATTTTAAAATAAGGATTGCCATCAATTTTGGTTACTCATGTCCCACAAATCTAAATTCAGTTTCAAATAACAAGACACTGCTTCATGGGTAGTGCAGGCAGCTTATACCTGAGTAGTTGGAAGTCTACCATCTTGTCCCTTAGGGCATTGCTGTCACTGATTTCAGTAATCTATATGCCATAGGGAACTGTGGTGGTGTAGAGCTTAAGGCATTTGACTGCTAACCAGGAGGTTAGTGATTCAAATCCACCAGCCACTCCGTGGAA
>NW_006922399.1:834339-835846 GCF_000298275.1 Orycteropus afer afer | reverse complement strand
TTGCTGTTGTTAAGTGCCGTAAAATTGGTTCCAAACCCAAGGAGGGGTTGCTGTGTTTCAGGGCCGACTCGATGGCACATAACAACAACAGCAATATGTACAACAGAACAAAGCACTGCCTGGTAGTGTGCCATCCGCACAATCCTTGCTATCCTTGAACCCATAGTTGCAGCTGCTGTGTCGATCAGCCTTGATAATCTTCTTCCCTTTTTTCCACTGACCATTCACTTTACCAAGTATGATATCCTACTCCACAGAATGGTGCCTTCTGACAACATGACCAGTGTAGGGGAGACAAAGTCTGACCTTTCTTGTTCCCAAGGAACATTCTAGCTGCATTTCTTTCAGGACGACTTCATCATTCTTCTGGTAGTACACTTTCACTATTCTTCACCAATACTGCAATTTAAAGGCATCAACATTTCTTTCATCTTCTTGTTCATTGTCCAGTTTCAAGCATGCTATGATTGAAAATATCCTGGTTTGGGTTAGGAACACCTTAGTCTTCAAAGTGACATCTTTGCACTGCAACATCTTTAAAGAGGTCTCTGCAGCAGATATGCCCAGTACAATATGATGTCTGAATTCTTGACTGCTGCTTCCATGGGTGTTGATTGTGGATCCAAGTTAAATGAGGTCTTTGATAACTTTAGTCTTTTTTTTTTTCATGTATCTTGGTGTTGTTTATTGGTCTAATTGTGAAGATTTTTCTTTTTTCCTTTATGTGGAGGTGTAATCCATATGGCAGACTGTAATCTTTAATTTCATCAGTAAGTGCTTCAGGTCATCCTCACTTTCAGCAAGTAAGATTGTGTCATATGCATAACATAGGTTGTTAATGAGTCTACCTCCAATCTCGATGCCACATTCTTCAGTTAGTAGTAGAACACTTGAAATATCCACTACCCAAGTGTTCCTCTTTAAGCTGTAATTCACTGTTGTTATACAGAATCTCAGTTTATGACACCAGGAAAACAGATTTCAGTATGATTTTTTGAATATGCATGTTTCTCTAGATGTTTGGGTGATGATATCCCCTATAACTTCAGTTACATAGTAAGTCTAAGAACAATCATTATTTTTCAGTTTATTCAGATGTTTGTTGTTGTAGTTGTTGTAAGGTCAAATGTGATTACTGTGAAATTCTTTTTTATGTCTTATTTGAAATTCAATTCCTATGTAATAACTTTACATTATAAATAATTAACTAATTAATAAACCATGTAATATAAGTAGTTTTCCTTTTTTTTGGCTATAGTAAGGAACAATATATGTCTTTCTACTTTAGTCAGTTTTAAAATAATTTTACTTTTATCTATTTATGTTTTCAGGAAGCTTTATAATGAAACATAATATACATACATAAAAGTATAAATGTCATAAATGTACAGCTTAATGAATTTTCACAAACTGCATATTCTTCAACAAGATGGATAGAAACAGTGACTACAATAATGGTCCTAAGCGTAGCAATTATTGTGAGGATGATGCAGTACCTAGCAGAGTC
>NW_006922399.1:832227-833248 GCF_000298275.1 Orycteropus afer afer | reverse complement strand
AATTGAATAACACTGTAAGTATTTTGTTACTCTCTATGTATGGCTCTTAAAAACAATATTATGCTTACAAAAGTCATTTATGTTGTATATTTTCAGTTTGTTCATTTTCATAGGTATATATTATTTAAATGTAATAATGTAGAATAATATATGTAATATTCTACTGTTCAGCACAAGCATTGGATTGTTTTCAGACTTTTTTTTTTAATAGATAGTGTGGCCATTCACTTGCTTTTTGTGACTTTGGGTGATGACATGGTCATATATGTATTTCTAGTGGATGTATAACTACATATAGATTTGCTGTAGAAAATTTATGTAAAATGGGAGCTCTGGTAGTATAATTCCTAATGCATTTGACTGTTAAGCAGAAGGCTGGAAGTTCAAATCTGCCAGCCACTCCTTGGAAGGAAGGTTGGGCAATCCACTTCCATAGTGATACTGCCTTGGGTGATGACATGGTCATATATGCATTTCTGGTGGACATATAATAACATATAGGTTTGCTGTAGAAAAGGATGTAAAATAGATATTCCTAAAAATACATTGTTAAATTGATCTAACATGTTTTTACTTTTGTACAACCTCTTTATCTTCCAATTGTTGTTGTTGTTGTTGTTGTTTGCCGTCGAGTCAGCACCGACTCATAGCGACCCCTCCTTGGGTTTCCGAGGCAGTATCACTATGGAAGAAGGATTGCCCAACCTTCCTTCCGAGGAGTGGTTGGTGGGTTTGAACCGCCAGCCTTCTGGTTAGCAGTCAAGTACTTTAGCCACTATGCTACCAGAGCTCCTTATCTTCCAATATTATTGGTAAAACAATGAGAACTAATCAGACTTGGCAAAAATTTATTTCCCCAAGTTTATATTGTCAAGAAGACTTTTGACATAGAAATTTATGAACAATCAATCTTGCCATGAAGATCTATTGTTCAGAGATAATATCTAACAAGTTAGTGAGATACTGAAGTGTTTTTTTTTTTAAATTTTATGTAATATTTAAAACTCAAAGAGCAAATTCA
>NW_006922399.1:827433-828007 GCF_000298275.1 Orycteropus afer afer | reverse complement strand
AATCTTATGCATTCCATTTTTGACAGCTTCCAATTTTCCTAGATTCATACTTCATGCATTCCATGTTCCAGTGATTAATGGATGTTTACAGCTGTTTCTCTTCAATTTGAGTGGTGCCACATCAGCAAATGGAGGTCTCGAAAGCTTTACCTTATCCATAGGAGTAAGGTTGGGTTTACTCAGATGATGCAGCCCTTTCCCAGTCCTATTTTGAGAACCTTCTAACCTAACCAGACTATTCATAAAGTTGCTTAGTAATGTATCAAACAGTGTTTCTTTGCTATCCATAAAATTTTCCCTGGCCAATTCTTTGAGAAGTGGATGGCATCTTCCCTCTTCCTAGTCTGCCTCAGTCTGAAAGCTGAGCTGATACCTGTGCACCATGTACATCCCGCTACTTTAGAAACACTATTGGCTCAGCCTCAAATCTCACATCAACATGTCACCACAGGAGGACAAACTGACACACAAGTTTGCCTCCCTGTTGGAAACCTCTCATACCACCCTTACCTGGGTCCCTGTGGCTGACTCCTCCTCTGTCCAGATTCTTAGGCCTTTTAATCCCCTTTCTCCT
>NW_006922399.1:818018-819603 GCF_000298275.1 Orycteropus afer afer | reverse complement strand
GGGATGGAATTCCTGCTGGCCCAGAAGGTTGGTGGGAATGAGGGATGGCTACACTTCCATTCACAAAGAGAGTGTGGGGTATAAGAGTAACAAGGGGAATATTGCACCTTTCCAGTTGTTCTTATCTGGAGGGTCCTTGCAGTCCCCAGCAAGTGGAGCCTATTCTTTGGTCCCTCGAATCTGGGGGAATGCTGTCACTTTAAACACCTAAAATGGCCAAACCACTTGTAAACATTCAAAGTGTCTGCACCTGCGAGACAGGAAAAATTACATAGCTCAGCACCTCTCCCTCTTCACTCTTCTCCCCTTTATTCACCAGCCAGCAGTGCAGTCTTCTGTGCAGTCCCTGGCTATCAGGGCTGATTTTTAGGTGAATTTGTAGGTCTTAATGCCTCTTGACAATATCCAAGCTGTCCATACCATCTTGATTGCTGACAGACTGCAGCTCCGTTTGTCTCCTTTTTTGGTGTTTTCCTGAAAGGTATTGCACAAGTTAGGGTTTAGTCCACTTCTGTACCCTTCCCACTAAAGGTCAGGGCTCCAGGTTTAGCCTCTGTATCTGTGTTAATTGGTTCCCATTTTCTTTGTTGGAAAGGGTCTAGACAGTTTGTCTGCCTATTCCACTATCTTACTGATACTCCAATATGTCTGATTTCTTGACTGCTGCTTCCATTGGTGTTGACTGTGGATCTAAATAATATGAAATATTTGATGACTTATATTTTTTCTCCATTTATCATGATGCTACTTATTGGTCCAGTTGTGAGGATTTTCATTGTCTTTATGTTAAGTTGTAATACATAGCTCAGACTGTAGTCTTTAATCTTCATCATTAAATGCTTTAAGTTGTAATACATAGTTCAGACTGTAGTCTTTAATCTTCATCAGTAAATGCTTTAAGTCATCTTCACTTCCAACAAGCAAGGTTGTGTCATCTGCATATTGCAAGTTCTTAATTATCTTCCTCCTATCCTGAGCAGTGTTTTCTTCATATAGTTCAGCTTCTCAGACTATTTGCTCAGCATATGGATTGAATAAATATGGTAAAGGAATACAACACTGACACATACTCTTCCTGATTTTTAACCATGCAGTATCCCCATGTTCTGTTTGAATGACAACCACATGATCTATATACAGGTCCCTCATGAGCACAATTAATTAGTTCTCGAATTCTCATTATTCTCAGTTATCCATAATTTATTATGATCTGCACAGTCAAATGCTTTTGCATCATCAATAATGCACAAGTAAATGTCTTTCTAGTATTATTTTCTTTTCAGCCAAGATATATCTGACATCAGCAATAACATCTCTGGTTCCACCTCCTCTTCTGAATCCAGCTTGCATTTCTGAAAGTTTCCTGTCAATGTACTGCTGCTACTATTTTTGAATTATCTTCAGCAAAATTTTACTTGTGTGATATTAATGCCTTTTTTATATAATTTCCATTTTTGGGTAAAAATATTGAACTTTCCAGTCAGATGGCCAGGTCACTGTCTTCCAAAAATCTTGGCATAGACAAGTGCCTCCACCACATTAATTTGTTGAAACATCTAAATGGGTTTTCTGTCAATTCCTGGAA
>NW_006922399.1:816452-817683 GCF_000298275.1 Orycteropus afer afer | reverse complement strand
GATTGCTAGGTCTTTTCTCCCATGGAGCGGCTGGTGAGTTTGAACTACTGATCTTCTGGTGAGCAATTTAGCACTTAAATATAGTGCTACCAGGGCTCCTTCTCAAGTACTTTAGAGAGACTAAAGCAATTAAAATATGGGAGTTTGTTTATAGATGGAGAGAATATTAAATATAATATTAGAAATAAACTAAATAATGAAAATGAACAATGACATAAAATGAAAAAGATATAAAATTAATCTTTGAAGCAATTAAAATTTATAGCATTCTATTTAGTCAGGTCTGATTCTATGGCACATAACAACAACAACAACAACAGTTAAATGAGTAGGAAAAAAGAAAAAAAAGTTACTTAAATTCCCACAAAGAAAATTATAGGCCCTAAAGGTTTTAATCACAATCTCCATGCAAATATTTAACCAAGGAAATAAATCTATCTTGTACAAACTCTTGCAGTGAAAAATAAGTAGAAAATGTTTTCCTTTTTTTTTTTTTTTTTAATGAAGTCAGCATAACATTGACAACAAAATCTGTTGTTGTTGTTATTAGATGCCGTCGAGTCATTTCTGACTCATGGCGACTCTTTGTATAGCAGAACTAAACACTGCCTGGTCTTGTGCCAGCCTTATGATCCTTGCTTATATACGAGCTCATCATTGCAGCCACTGTGTCTATCCATCTCATTGAGGACCTTCCCCTTCTTTGTTGACCCTCCATTTTACCAAACATGATATCTTTCTCCAGGGAATGGTTCTTTCTGATAACATGACCAGAATAGGTGAACAAAACCTGATAGGAGAATGTAGATTGTTATCATCAATGTCTTCTAACTTCTGAGGAAGAAACAATCAGATCAGCATCACACCAAAGCTAATTTCCATGAGGTAAAGGTCAGACACTCCTCCCAACTCCATTTTTTTTTTTTTAAACCAATGCTGGCACCAGCTGGTCCTCCTAAAGCACTGTCCACTCCTCTTCGGGGTTTGATAATTCATCACAATGATCACACAGAACTCACAGAGCATACTTATTATTATGGGGTTTACTAGAGAAGTAACAGGTTACATTCAGGATTAGGATCAACATGGAAGTAACAGGAGCAACTCAAAATACAGTTATCTGATCAGCACAGTTAGTTTTCAATGGTGCCACAGGCAGGTTTCTGCCACCTGGCCCTGCTCAAGCCTGGATTCTGTCCTGCTTGGGCAAAAATTATAGCTCTTTAGCTTG
>NW_006922399.1:811376-812512 GCF_000298275.1 Orycteropus afer afer | reverse complement strand
AGCTGTTTCTTCTTATGTTGACTTGTGCCACATCAGTCAATGGAGGTCCTGAAAGCTTTACTCCATTCATATCATCAAGGTTAGTTCTATTCCAAGGAGTCTTCTTTTCCTCAGTTATATTTTGAGTGTATTCAGACCTGACGGGCTCATCTTCTGGATCTATATTGGAAAATGTTTTGGAGCTGTTCATAAAGTTTTCCAATAATGTATCAGACAGTTTTCCACTGCTATTCATAAGGTTTTCACTGGCCAATTCTTTGAGAAGCAGTTGGCTTCTTCCTTCTTCTAAGTCTGTCTTAGTCTGGAAGTTCTGCTGAAACCTGTCCACTATGGATAACCCTGTTGACATTTGCAACATCGGTGGCAGAGTCTCCAGCCTCATAGGAACACAAAAGCCACCACAGGATGACAAAGTGAAAGACAATTTTATCTCCCTTAGGTGTTCTTAACCACTCAGCTTAATTCCTAGCCTCATATAAACTACCCAAATTGCACAGACCCAGGTAAGGGTAGTAGGAGAGGTTTCCAACAGGGAGACAAACTTGTCTGTTGGTTTGTCCTATCATGGTGACATGTTGATGTGAGTTTTGAGGCTGAGCCACTGGTGTTTCAAACTCAGCAGGATGCACATGGTGCACAGGTATCAGCCCAGCTTACAGACTGAGACAGACTAGGAAGAAGGAAGAGGTCATCCACTTCTCAAATAATTGGCCAGGGAAAACCTTATGAATAGCAAAGAAACACTGTCTGATACATTATTGCACAATGCTATGAATAGTCCAGTTAGGTTAGAAGGCTCTCAAAATAAGACTGGAAAAGAGCTGCATCATCAGAAAAAACCGAGCCTTACTCGTATGGATAAGGTAAAGCTTTTGAGACCTCCACTTGCTGATGTGGCACCACTCAAATTGAGGAGAAACAGCTGCAGACATCCATTAAACATCAGAACATGGATTGTATGAAATATGAACCTAGGAAAATTGGAAGTTGTCAAAAATGAAATAAAGATTGATATCCTTGGCATTAGTGAGCTGAAATGGACTGGTTTTGGCCATTTTGAATCAGACAACCCCATGATCTACTATGCTGGGAATGACAATTTGGAGAGGAATGGTATGGCATTCATCATCAAAAAA
>NW_006922399.1:808327-809985 GCF_000298275.1 Orycteropus afer afer | reverse complement strand
ATGTAGAAATTATCAAATAATATAATTAATATTGTACTCAAGTAAAATCTTACAGAAGATAATTCAAATTGATTGAAGCATATTGACAGTCTGGATTCAGAAGAGGATGTGGAACAAGGGCTATCATTGCTTATGTCAGATGCATCTTGGCTCAAAGAAAAGAATACCAGAAAGATGTTTACTTATGTTTTATTGACTATGTAAAAGCATTTGATTGTGTGGATCATAAAAAATTGTGTATAACATTGAGAAGAATGGGAATTCCAGAACACTTGATTGTACTCATGAGGAAACTGAATATAGACCAGAGGCTGTCATTTGAACAGAACAAGGGGACATCGCATGGTTTCAAATCAAGGAGAGTGTGTGTCAGGTTGTATCCTTTCACCATACTTATTCAATCTATGTGCTGAGCAAATAATCTGAGAAGTTTTTCTATATGAAAAAGAACATGGCATCAGGATTGGACAACCTGCAATACAATGATGACACAACTTTGCTTGCTGAAAATGAGGATGACTTGAAGCACTTATTGATGAAGATTGAAGAATACAGTCTGCAGTATGGATTACATCTCAACATAAAGAAAACAAAAATCCTCACAACTGGACTTATAATCAACATCATGATAAATGGAGAAAAGATTGAAGTTTTCAAAGACTTCACATTGTTTGGTTCTACAATCAACACCAATGGAAACAGCAGTCAGGGCATCAGGATGTATAGCACTGGGCAAGTTGGCTGCAAGTGGCCTCTTTCAAGTGCTGAGGAGCAAAGATGTCTCCTTGAAGTCTAAGATGATCCTGACACAAGCCATGATATTTTCAATTGCCTCATATGCATTTGAGAACTGGACAATGAATAAGAAATAGTGAAGAAGAATTGATGCTTTTGAGTTGTGGTGCTGGCAAAGAATACTGAAAGTACCATGGACTGCTAAAAGAACTAACAAGTCTGTCCTGGTGGAAGTACAGCCGAAATGCTCCTTGAAAGAAGGAATGGCCAGACTTCATCTCACCTACTTTTGTCATGTTATCAGAAGGGACCATTCCCTAGAGAAAGATGTCATGCTTGGTAAGGTGGAGAGTAGACCAAAGATTGGAAGGCCCTCAATGACATGGATTGATACGGTGCCTGTGGGGATTGGGTTAAGTATAGCAGGGATCTGGGAGCTGGTGTGGGACTGGGCCTTGTTTAGTTCTGCTGTGCATATGGTCACTATGAGTCAGAGACCACTCAATGGAACCTAACAACAAGAACAACAATGGTGGTTCTGTCTACTGTAATAAGGCAGAAAAAGTGAAATAAAAAGCAAAAGTATTACAAAGAAAGTAAAGAAAGTTGTGTTTGTTTTTAGACCATCACCTTATGCCGTTCATAAAAATTGATTTCAAATGGATTGCAAACCTCATGACTAAACCATTAATGACAAGGGGATAATTTCAAGACAGAGAGGGAAGCAAATACATTTATAGAGGACAAAAACTACTATATCACAGAGCACAATTAGATAATAGTAAACTAAGCATTTATGTTCTTCAAAACACAGGCTCAGTGAACTGGCAAGCCACAGAGTGAGAAGAGATACACAAGAAAGATCATATATCTAAAAAAAATTGTACAAATCAAAATAGAATATGAAGAATATTCATAAAAAA
>NW_006922399.1:788242-807847 GCF_000298275.1 Orycteropus afer afer | reverse complement strand
GATATATATGTTGATATGTGCTCAACTTCATTAGTCATTAGGAAAATTCATATTAAAACAATTATCAAATATCTTTACTCTCCACACAGAAGTGTGACAGCAAAATGGAAAAAAAAAAAAAAAAAAAAAAAACCTGGAAAATAGTATTTGTGATGATGTGAAAGAGGCAAAACGCTCAATCCTTTGATAAAATATGTTTCAAAAATCCTTTGCAATAATGGAGGGAATATCTAGACATAAAATCAGTAAGGAAATGAAAAAAAACACACAAAAAACTTTAACAACACTATCAACCAAGTAGACCAAGTAGGAACATAGAACATGTCCCACCAACAGCAGGCTACATTTCTTCTTGGATATACAAGGAATAGTCTTCAGGATAAACTATGTGTAAGATGGTAAACAAGTCAGAGTAAATTTCTTAAGACTGAAGCTATATAAAATAACTTCTCTGATAACAATCTAATGAAGATAGAAGTAAATAATAGAAGGAAAACTTAGAAATATGTGGACATTAAACAACATTCTCTTAAAATTCATTGGATTAAAGAACTCACAAGAGTGTAGAAAACATTTTGACATGAATGAAATTGATACGATAATACCCTAAACCTAATGAGATGCAAGAAAACAGTGTTTAAAAGGAAGGCATCGCTTAAATGCCAAGTTAAAAATAAGAAAGATTTCAAATCAATAACCAAAGTTTTAACTTAAAAACTAGGAAAAAAAAAGTGTGAGAAAGAGAGGAAATTAAACCAAATTCTACCAACAGAAGGGGAATACTAAAGACTATGTTGTTGTTGACAGGTGTGGTCAAGTCAGCTCTAACTCATAGTGACCCTACGTACAACAGAATAAAACACTGCCTGGTCCTGTGCCAGCTTCACAATTCTTTCTACACCTGAGCTCATCGTTGCAGCCATCTCATTGAGGGCTTTCCCCTCTTTTGTTGACCCTCCACTTTACCAAGCATGATAGCCTTCTCCAGGATGGTCCCTTCTGACAACATGACCAAAGTAAGTGGGATGAAATCTGGTCATTCTTGCTTCCAATGAGCAATCCTAATGAGCTTCTTCCAAGATAGATTTGTTAGTTTTTCTGGAAGTCCATGGTACCTTGCTTGCCAAAAGTGAGAGTGACTTGCACTTATGGATAAAGATTGAAGAATACAGTCTGCAGTATGGATTACACCTCGACCTAAAGAAATAAAAATCTTCACAACTGGACCAATAAGTGGCATCATGATAAATGGAGAAAAGATTGAATTTGTCAGAGATTTCATATTGTTTGGGTCCAAAATCAACATTCATAGAAGCAGCAGTCAATAAGTCAGAAGATGTACTGCACTGGGCAAATCTGATGCAAAAGACCTATTTAAAATGTTGAAGAGCAAAGATATTTCTTTGAAAATTAAGTTGCGCCTAACCCAAGCCACGGTATTTACAATTGCCTCATGTGGATGAGAAAGCTGGACAATGAATAAAGAAGACCGAAGAAAAAATGATGCTTTTGAGTTGTGGTGCTGGCAAAGAATACTACTAAAGACAATGGTGGTTAAAGATGAAAATAAGAATAGAAAAATAATATAAAATCAATGAAACCAAAAGTTAGATCTTTGCGGGTTCTGCAAATGATCCTGAGCCTCCCATCAAAGCACCAAGAAAAGCAGAGAGAAATCTGTAATCTCAATTGTATATGAACTCTGAAAGAAAGTAGAGATTAGCTGAAATTAACTGCATGCTGAAACTGGAAAAGATGAGGTTTCGTTGATAGCATTTTTTTCTCTCTGGTAGTGTAGTGCCTCAGGATCTGACTGCTAACCAGAAGGCTGGTGGTTCAAACCCACCAGCCACGTTCTCTTCCGAATCCACTTTGCACCTCAGGAATTCTCTGTCAATATACTGCTGCAACCGTTTTTGAATTATCTTCAGTAATATCTTATTTGGGTGCGATATTAATGATATTGTTCAATAATTTACACATTCTGTGGGATCATCTTTCTTTGGAATGGGTACGATTATGGATCTCTTCAAGTCAGTTGGCCAGGTAGCTGTCTTCCAAATCTCTTGGCATAACTATGTGAGTGTCTCCAGGGGGCATCTGTTTGTTGAAACATCTGAATGGGTATCTGATAAATTCCTGGAGCCTTGTCCTTCGCCAAATCTTTCAGTGCAGCTTTGAGTTCTTCCATCAATACCATTGGTTCTTGAACATATGCCATCCCCCGAAATGGATGATGATGGACCAGTTCTTTTTGGTACAGTGACTCTGTGTATTTTTTCCACCTTGTTTTAATGCTTCCTGCATCATTCAATATTTTGCTCATGTTGTTGTTGTTGTTATGTGCCGTCGAGTCGGCCCTGACTCATAGCGACCCCTCCTTGGGTTTCCGAGGCAGTATCACTACGGAAGTAGGATTGCCCAAACTTCCTTCTGAGGAGTGGCTGGGGGGTTTGAACTGCCAGCCTTCTGGTTAGCAGTCAAGTGCTTTAGCCACTATGCTACCATTTTGCTCATAGAATCTTTCAATATTGCAACTCGAGGCTTAAATCTTTTCCTCAGTTTTTTCAGCTTGAGAAATGCTGAGTGTGTTCTTCCCTTTTGGTTTTCTAACTCCAGGTCTTTGCACATTTCATGATAGTAATTTATTTTGTCTGCTCAAACTGCTCTTTGAAATCTTCTATTCAGCTCTTTAATCTTGTCATTTCTTCCACTTGCTTTAGCTACTCTTTGCTCAAAGGCAAGTTTCAGATTCTCTTCTATCATCAATTTTGGTCTTTTCTTTCTTTCTCATATTTTTAATGACCTCTTACTTTCTTCATAGACAATGTTCTTGATATCATCCCACAATTCTTCTGGTTTTTGGTCATTGGTGTTCAATACATCAAATCTGTTCTTTAGATGATCTCTAAATTCAGGAGGGATATATTCAAAGTCATATTTTGGCTCTCATGGACTTGTTTTAATTGTCTTCAACTTTAATTTGAACTTGCGCACAAGCAGTTTATGGTCTATTCTACAATAGGACCCTGGCCTGGTTTTGGCTGAAGATATTGAACTTTTCCATTGCCTCTTGCCACAGATGTAGTCAATACCATTCATGCGTACACCAACTGGTGACATCCACGTGTTTAGCCACCATTTGTTTTGTTGAAAAAAGGTATTTGCAATGAATTAGTTGTTAGTCTTGCAAAATTCTATCATGCAATCTCCAGCATTATTTCTGTCACCAAGGCCAAAATTTCCAACTACTGGTGATTCTTCTTTGTTTACAACTTTTGCATTCCAATCATCAGTGATAGGCAATGCATCTTGGTTTCACATTCAGTCAATTTCAGACTGCAGAAGTTGATAAAAATCCTCAATTTCCTCATCTATTGCTTTGGTTGTTGGTACGTAAATTTGAGTAATGGTTGTATTACCGGGTCTTCCTTGTAGGCATATGGATATTATCCTATCACTGACAGCATCATACTTGAGGACATATCTTGAAACATTCTGTGTGATGATGAATGCCACACCATTCCTCTTCAATTGTCATTGCCGGCTTAGTAAATCATATGGCTGTCTGATTCAAAATGGCCAAAACCCTTCCCTTTCAGCTCACTAATGCCAAGGATATCCATCTTTATGCATTCCATGTCATTTTTGACAGCTTCCAATTTTCCTGGTTCATATTTCATACATTCCATGTTCTTATTATCAATGGATGTTACAGCTGTTTCTCCTCAATTTGAGTAGTGCTATGTTAGCACATGGAGGTCCTGAAAGACTTACTTTATCCACATCAGTAAGGTTGCTTCTACTGTGATGAGGCAGCTCTTTCCCAGCCCTATTTTGAGTTCTGTCCGACCTAAGGGCCTCATCTTTCTGCACTGTGTCTGACAATGTTTCCAAGGTATTCATAAGTTACCCAGTAATGTATCAGACAGTGTTTCTCTGCTATTCATAAGGTTTTCCCTGGCCAATTTTTGAGAAGTGGATGGCCTCCTCCTTCTTCCTAGTCTGTCTTAGTCTGTAAGCTACGTTGAAACCTGTGCACTGTGTGCAATTCTGCTGGCTTCTGAAACACTAGTGGGACAGCCTCAAGCCTCATAGCAATGTACAAGCCCCACAGGATGACAAACTGACAGACAAGTTTGTCTCCCTTAGCTGCTGGAAATCTCTGTGCCCTCCCCTTAGCTAATTCCTACCTGGAAGCTGCCACTCTGTCATCCCTGGCTGCTCCCTCCCTTTCCTGAGTCTAGTGGGCTTGGGGTCTAGCCATGCCTCCTGTAGTTTTTACCTGGATATCTTGCTGCTCCAGATTAAACATAAGCCATTTTAATCTTCTAATGCCTCAGATGCATATAATGAAAGTGGAAAATCTGGTCTTTTCAGAAGAACAAGATGAAGGTTGATAAATTGTTCGCATTAGCAGCCCAGATAATGGACAGTTGGGGAGAGTTTAAAACAGTAGCAATATGCATACTCAAAGCATTAAAGGAAAATGTGGACAAGGAACTAAAAAATATATATATATCAAAAAAGTAATGTTTTTGTTAGTTGCCATTGAGCTGTCTCCAACTCCTGGTGACTCTATGTATAACATTGCCAAGTCCTGCAACAATGTCCTAATCATTATGTATTTGAATCTATTTTTGTGGCTAGTGGAAGCACAATGTCTTTTTCTAGTGATTTGTCTTTACTGATGAAGCAACCAAAATAAGTGAACCAATGTCCAGCCATTTAAGAAATATTCTGGATGCATTTCTTTTATTATTGATTTGTTTATACTTTTGGTAGCTTACAGCATATTTAATATTCTTTGTCAAAACCAGACATTCAATTCTTCTGCCTCCTTTTTCATCATTCCATTTAAGTATGCATGTGTAACAGTTGAAAAGACCATGGCCTGAGTCAAATGCACTTTAATCATCAGTCAAGTCAATAGCAACAACAACAACAACAAATTAGGAAATGGCCAAAGAATTTGAAAAGAACTTTCTCCAAAGAAGGTATACACTAATGTGCAATAAGCACATGAAAAGATTGTCATCATCATCAATGATGACATTGTTCTGCCATTATATTCTTCGGAAGTCATTGTTCTTTTCAATATTCTTTGCCAACATCACAATGCAAAGGTATCGATTCTTTTTGGTCTTCCTTATTCATTGTCCAGCTTTCACATACACATGAGGAAGTTGAAAATAACATAGCTTGGATCAGGCACACTTCAGTTTTCAAAGTGACATCTTTGCTCCTTAACACTTTGAAGAGGTCTTTTGGAGCAGATTTATCTGGTGTAATACAACATCTGATTTCCTGATTGCTGCTTCCATGGGTGTTGATTGTAGATCCAAGTCAAATGAAATCCCTGAAAATCTCAATCTTTTTTCTGTTTATTGTGATGATGCTCATTGGTCCAGTTGTAAAGATTTATGTTTCTTTATGTTGAGGTGTAATCTTCAATTTCAGCAAGCAAGGTTGTGCCATCTGCATATCGCAGGCTGTTAATGAGTCTTCCTCCAGTTCTGACACTGAGTACTTCTTCAGATAGTTCAGTTTCTCAGCATACAGATTGAATAAGTATAGTGAAAGGACACAACCCAGAAACACACCCTTTCTTATTATAAACTATGCAATATCCCCTGTTCTGTTTGAAAAAAATCAACCTCTTCTTCTATGTATTGGTTCCTCATGAGCATAATTAAGTGTTCTGGAATTTCCATTCTTCTCAATGTTACTTATACTTTGTTATGATCCCCATGATCAAAAGCCCACATATAGTACATAAGACCCATGTGATATCTTTCTGATATTCTTTGTTTTCAGTCAAAATCCATGTGTCATCAACAATGGTATCCCTAGTTACATGTCCATGATTGAATCCATCTTGAATTTCTAGATGTTTCTTTTCAATATATTGCTGTGACCATTTTTAAATTTTTTTCAACAAAATTTAATTTGCATGTGATAATAATGATATTCATAGTGAGGATGACTTGAAACACTTACTGATGAAGATTGAAGACTACAGTCTGCAATATGGATAACACCTTCATATAAAGAAAACAAAAATCCTCACAAAGGGATCAATAAGCAGCATCATGATAAATGGAGAAAAGATTGAAATTGTCAAAGACTTCATATTACTTGTTTCTACAATCAACCCCAATGAAGCATCAGTAAAGGTATCAGAGGTCATATAGCATTGGGCAAATCGGCTGCAAAGGACCTCTTTCAAGTGCTGAAGAGCAAGGATGATTCCTTGAAGACTAAAATGTAGTTGACACAAGCCATGTTGTTTTCTATTGCCTCATATGCATATGAGGGCTGGACAATGAAAAAGAAACTGAAGAAGAGTTGAGGCTTTTGAGTTGTGGTGGTGCTGAAGAATACTGAAATTCCTGTGGACTGCTAAAAGAACTAACAAATCTGTCTTGGAAGGAGTGCAGCCGGAATGCTCCTTCGAGGTGAGAATGGCCAGACTTTGTCTCACCTACATTGGTCATGTTGTAAGAAGAGACCAGTCTCTAGAGAAGGATTTCATGCTTGGCAAAGTGGAGGGACAATGAGTAGACTTTACAATGGAGGGATGCATTATTAGGTTAGGTATTTTTATTATTTTTGAAAATTTCTTTTTTTACTTATTTTGCTATTGAGATGTACAGAGCAAAACATGCACCAAATTCAACAGACTCTGCATGTACCATTTAGTGATGCCGCCTATATCCTTTGGAAACTGTAACCATTCTCAACTTTCTTTTCAGCGTGGCTCCTCCTTGGTTAACATAAACTCACTGCCCTGAAGGATCCTATCTAATTTGTGAATTGATGTCAATTTGACCCTCTATAGGTCATTCTTAAAAGATTATAATGCTGAAGGCAGATATTTTTTTCCTACCTAAGGTAAAATATTGTTTGGTTTTAAGAAATCTTCAGGGAATATTTTTGGTTTAAGGTTTAAAGAGTATCTCCGAGCAGTGGTTTCAGGAAGTCTTATCCAACCTCCACATTTCCAGGTAGTCTAGAGTACATGATAATTTTCAATTCTGTTCTACACTTTCCACCTTTTGATCAGGATTCTTCTATGGGCTCTTTGATCAAAATGTTCAGTAACATTAATGAGCACCATTCAATACTTTTGGCGACAAGGCAAAGGAGGCAGTTATTCATGGAGGCAATTTGCCACACATTCCATATCCTCCCCTTATTCCTGATTCTCTTCCTTTGTTGTTCAAGGTAAATGAAGAGCCATGTTTGTGCCTTGCATGTTCAGTTGCAAGTTTTTAAGACCCTAAGCACTATAAATCAAACAAGGAATAGCCCACCAAAATTCAAAACCACTGCCACTGAGTCAATTCCAACTTATAAGTACACCCACTGGGTTTCAAAGGTAGTAAATCTTTACACAAGTAGATTGCTTCATCTTCCTTTTGCAGAGTGACTGGTGGGTTTGAACTGCCAAACTTCTGGTTAGCAGTCAAATTTCTTATACACTGCACCATCAAAGCTCCTTAGGAGGTAGAATAGGGCACTACAAAAGTTATTAGTCCAATGAACTGGGGTGTCCTATGAAACTCTTGAACATAGAATATGTAAAGTGAACAGAAGAAAGGATGATGTAAAGATTTGAAGAGAAAATTTCAAAGGGCAGGTATTATACAAACAATGAAGTATAGGGATGAAAGTGAAGGAGACTTGTTAGAAAATAATTTTAATAATCACTATAACAATTTACCTGATACAAAGATATTTCAAAAATGGAAATTGGAATTTCAAATAATTCCAATTAGTAGTTACAGGTAGATCCAAGACAATACTGCATTCATAAGTTCAAGAAACACTTGATGTAGAAAGGAGCAATAAGAAACTAAGAGAGCATTCTTAGATGTTGAAAATAAGATTGTTTAAATACTCTTCATTGCTGTCATAAAAGTGGAAGAGATTATGGGGAAGGCATAGTGAACACTTTCACTGGCACAAAGTGACAATTACATCAATTTGAAAAGGGACGGTATCATTTATTGCTCATCAATCCAGAGTGTTTACCATGTCCTGCTAGTTAGAGATAGAAGACTACATTAGGAGACCATGGAATGTCAGCTGTCTCTGGTCATTTAGTTTCCTTCTAGACAAGCTTTCTTCATATTTTGTTCTGTTTGGTAGATCTGGCACCCTCAAATTTTATCTAGTGGATTTGTTGTTGTTGTTGTTGTTAAGTGCTGTCCAGTTGTCTCTGACTCACAGCAACCCCATGCACAGCAGAACAAAACACTGCCTGGTCCCCTGCCAATGAATCTTTGCTATACCTGAGCCCGTCGCCACAGTCACTGTGTCAATCCATCTTGTTGAGGGTCTTCCCTTCTTTCGTGGACGCTCCACCTTACCAAGCATAACACACTTTTCCAGAAAGTGTTTCCTTCTGATAACATGATCAAAGTAGGTGAGACGAAGTCTGGCCATTCTCGCTTCCAAGGAGCATGTTGGGTGCACTTCCTCCAGGACAGATCTGTTAGTTCTTTTAGCCGTCCCTGGTATTTTCAGCATTCTTTGCCAGAACCACAACTCAAAAGCATCAATTCTTCTTCAGTTTTCCTTATCAGTTGTCCTATTTTCATATGCATATGAGGTGAAAATATCTTGCTTGTGTCAGGAGCACCTAAATCCTCAAGGAGACACCTTTGCTCCTCAGCACTTGAAAGAAGTTTTGCAGCTGCCTTGCCCAGTCCTCTACTGATACCATCTGATACCAGACTGCTGCTTCCCTTGGAGTCAATCATAGAACCAAGCAATATGAAGTCTTTGACAACTTCAGTCTTTTCTCCATTTATCATCATGCTCCTCATTGGTCCAGTTGTGAGGATTTTTGTTTTCTTTATATTGGGATGTAATCCATACTGCAGACTGTATTCTTCAATCATCATCAGTAAGTGCTTCAAGTCATCCTCACTTTCAGCAAGCAAAGTTGTGTCATCAGCGTATCACAGGTTGATAACGATTCTTCCTCCAAACTTGATGCCACGTTCTTCTCTATATAGTCCAGCTTGTCAGATTATTTGCTCAGCATGTAGATTAAATAAATATGGTGAAATGAAAGGATACAACCCTGACACACTCCCTTCTTGATTTTAAACTATGTAGTGTCCCCTTTTTCTGTTTGAATGACAGCCTCCTGATCTAAGTACAAGTTCCTCATTACATATTTTACATATATAATATGTGTTGTTGTTGTTGTTGTTATGTGCCGTCGAGTCGGCCCCGACTCATAGCGACCCCTCCTTGGGTTTCCGAGGCAGTATCACTACGGAAGTAGGATTGCCCAACCTTCCTTCCGAGGAGTGGCTGGTGGGTTTAGTTAACTTCAAATCAGCTCTAACTCATGGTGACCTATAACATAACACGGTGACCTATAACATGGTGACATATAACATAACAAAAACATGTTTAGTCTTCAGGATTTTTATAATTTACATCATAAATTGTATCCCATAGGTTATATATAAGATTATTTGATATTTATAACAACTAATACTGATTTATTTCTTAAATTTTAATTGCACCCACTCTCTCTATATTGTATGCAATTATATAGAATATCCCAGAGATTTTAGGATTAACACACTTATCATATTTTTTATAAACCCAATATATCTTTGCTTCTATCTTTAGTAGTGCAGTTTCATCTGCCTTTGGAATTGTATGCAGGATTTGCATCAGAGCAATTTCAGTCACGCCACCTCCACCCATGTATCCTTCGGCCCTTTGAACATCCATTTTGGTGGAAACTTCTTAAGTTATTTGGATTATTTCTGAATATATATTTTGTCTTTTTATTATAGATTTGTGGAATCTATATACATTCTGGATATAAGTTTGATATATTTTTATTGTAAATTATTTTCTCCTAATCTGTATCTTGAATTTTCACTCTACTTAAGGTGTGTTCTCATGAATAAAAGTTCTTTATTTTAAATAAGTTTAATTAATCAATCTATTTTTATCTATGTTTTGTGTCCTATAAAACAAATTTTTGTTCTCCTCCAAGTTTAGAAAGATAACATATATTCTATTCCAGAAGTTTTATAATTTTAACTTTGGATTTAAGTCTAAAATCCATGTAGATTTCATTTGAAGAATAAGTCAGGATTTATTCATTCAATTCTAAAATTAATTTATTTTCTGAATGAGATATATAATCACACATATAATGTTTTAATTTAAGTATTTATTTACTTCCTCAGCTAGGATGTCCTCTCATCAGTACAACTTATTATATATATGAAAAGTTTGCGCTATTTCTATATTGGAGAAAACAGGAAGTATGAAATGGTGAATATAATCTGGGACTGATGATATTTATGTCGATGATAGTTTTACAAGTACTGTTGATTATGTTAAATAAAAATGGATCTAGAGATACAAGAGCTATGCATTTTTTAATTATTTGTTGAACTTCATTCTCTAAATTTTCTATCTTGTTTTTATCCCATAAATTGACCTTGATAAACCTCATTAAGGGAATTTCTTACTCTGCTTTCTCTTTGGTTCATTGTATGGTGTGTGGAGAATTGTGGGATGTGTTTGTATTGGGAAGGAATTATTGTTGTTAGGTGCTGTCAAGTTGATTCCAACTCAGAGTGACCATACATACAACAGGATGAAGTATTGCCTGGCCTTGCACCACCTTCACTATGCTTGACCTCATTGCATCTGCTGTTTTAATACATCTTGTTAGGTCTCTGCCCCTTTTTCTCCGACCTTCCATGTTACCAAGCATGATACACTTCTCCCGGAAATGCTCCCTCTGACAACATGAACAAAGTGGGTGAGACAAAGTCTGGCCATTCTCACTTCCAAAAAGCATTGTGGCATATTTCTGTCAAGACAGATTTGTTTGTTCTTCTAGTATTCCATGCTATTTCCAGTATTATTCACCAACATCACCAAGACATCAATTCTTCTTCATTCTTCTTTACTCATTGTCCAGCTTTCACATGCATATGAGGCAATTGAAAATACCATGGCTTGGGTCAGATGTACCTTAATTTTGAAAGTGACATCTTAGCCTTTCGACTCTTTAAAGAAGTCTTTTGCAGCAGATTTTCCCAGTGCAACACGACATCTAATTTCTTGACTCTGCTTCCATGAGTGTTGATCCAAGTAAAATGAAATCCCTGACAACTTCAATCTTTTCCCCATTTACCTTATGTTGCTTTTGTTCAGTTTTGAACATTTTCATTTTCTTTGTGTTGAAGTGTAATCCATTCTGAGGACTGTAGCCTTTGATCTTCATCAGTAAGTGCATCAAGTCATCTTCACTTTCAGCAAGCAAGATGTGACATCTGAATGTCACAAGTTGTTGATGAGTTTTCCTCCAATCCTGATGCTTCATTCTTCTTCATATAGTCCAGTGTCTCATTATTTGTTCACCATAGTGATTGGACAAGTATGGAGAAAGGATACAACTCAGACACACATCCTTCTTGATTTTAATCCACACAGTATTCTCTTATTCTGTTAGTATGACAGCCTCTTGGTCTGTGTGCAGTCCTTAGAAGGACATTTAAGCTTCATTAATTCCCATTCTTCTCAATGTCACCTATAATTTGTTATGACCTACTCAATCAAATGCTTTTCCATAGTCAATAAAACATCGCTAAACATCTTTCTGGTGTTCTTCGCTTCAGATAAGATACATCTCATGTCATCAGTGATATCCTTTGTTCCACATCTTCTTTTGAATGCAGCTTAAATTTCTGTAAGTTCTTTGTTGACTGGGAGTGGGTGGCTAGGGCATAATCCCTAATCCTTTCTGTTAGATTGTTAGATTGTACATTAGAGGTGGTATTATCCACACACTTAATGTTTGACTCCTATCAGGAGCCTTCTAATAGGTGAAAAAAATAATAATAATAATAATAATAAAGTCACTGTCATCAATTCGATTCTGACTCATAGTGAACCCCTTTTGGTTTTTGAGGCAGTAAATCTTTACAGAAGTAGATTGCTCAGTCTTCCTTCCACTGAGTGGTTAGTGGGTTTGAACCACCAACCTTCTAGTTAGCAGTCAAATGCCTTGGCACTACACCACTAGAGATCTTTTATTAGATGGCTTCTCCCACAACATTGTCTTTCTCCTACATCATCATGTCATACAATTTCCAGTAACCGTTACCTCCTTTTGTGCCTTCCAACCTAAATATGACTTCTCCAATACTGCAAGATTCAGGGTGCTTACCCTAATTTTTTGGTTGTCCATACTTTATAATTAGCCCTTTTGTTTCCTGCTGAGACCATGACTAAGGCAGGGAGTAAAATGAATTTTCCAAATTCTACTTTTCAATAAAAGAGCTATACTTTAATATACAACACAAGAAACTTAAATAATATGTCTACTTATGTTCAACTATCTGTACAAATAAATAAGCCATAATCATTTGGAAGAATTAGGTTTAATTTATACTTTAATTAGATTATACTTCCATGTTAAAAGGTAATTCATATTTATGTTAATTTCAATATTGCTTCTGATACTCATATCTCATTTCATGCAGAACTGATGACTTTTATACTCAATTAGTTTTGGATAACAATTTAAAATTATTCAGTGTAATAAATATTTAGGAGAAATAAACAACCTAATACTTTTGAATTTGAGAAAATCACACAAATATTGAGAGCTATTAATATGTTTATTTAACGATGGTTCCAATGTATTTTTTTGGAAAATGAATAAATGAATCAATATGAAATATTATAAATTATTTTTTGACAAACATAAAGTTAAATTATTTGGTGATATAATGACATTATTAACATTTGATAATAAAGTAATATTTTTATGCATTCACCAGAGCCTGAAATGTTCTACAGATTCAAACAAAAATTATACTGAGGTTATTATTTCTTCACACTTGTCTAAGACCTGCATGATCTAGAAAAATGGCATCCATCTCTCTCTCTCTCTCTTTTCTTTTTTAAGGGAGTTCAACCATTTAGAAGTCATTGTTAAGATTGACATCAAAAGTAAATTCTCCTGTTCTAAATTGTTTTGGTTACCTAGTGCCACTCTGAAAAGAATGTATCACAAATGAGACAGCTTGAACAAAGAGGAGTTTATTCTCTTACAGTTTGGAGTCCAACTTTAAAGTGCCAGGCTCTAGGGGCTGCCAAGTAAAAAGGTGTAGTCCACTAATTCAAGTCCCGTGAAAGTCCCAAGGTCAGCAGAGCATGGTAGCAGGCTGCTGAACAGCAACATGGCTACATGCAGGGTTCAAGCATGCCATAAGCTAGAGATTATTCCCAAAGCTGTTTCTTATATAGAGAATCAGACCACATACCCAAAGCAACTATTCAGTTGCTCCAACAGATTCCACCATGGAGTTAATTACCAATCTCACCATGGGAAATTATGACATTCAGCTGCCCAGCCACTCAACCAGTCCCAGCCAAGTTGACACACAAACTTAACCACCAGGATTACACCCCTTGTCAACTTGGAACCTGTACAGATCGTCAATGGGTGGTATCTGTACAGCTGTCTTTCACTGGGTGACTCCAGTCCCCTAGTTCCTGAGTGGCGACCTCACCCTCTTGGCCTGGGCAGAACCCATTCCTCTCCCTCTTGGGCATGACAGCCATGCCCCCTCACTCTTGGGGAGTGGCTATGACTCGATCCCACTAGCTCACATGAACGAGCAGCCCCACACTCCAGAACCAAGTCAGTGAAGGTTTGGGTCTTTGAAACCTAGGGGGCTGTGGTCCTACTCTTGAGAGTGAGAAAGCTCTGCTTCCCATTTCCTTGGTCTCTCTGTTTCTGCCAATTAATGCCAAAGGCAACCCACTCTGCTGGAAATCTTCCTGCCCAAAGGACACTTAGCTTTCTTGTTCTGTGGGCTGGCCAACCTGCTACTCTGTCTAATGCTGGTTTCTTCTAACAATTAATGCCCAAAGGCAACCCACTCTGCCAGGAAGCTGTCTGCATAATGGCATCCAGCTTTCTCCTGCATGGGCTGGTAAGGCTGTCACTGTCTTATGCTGGTTCTCTTGGCTCTGCTCCTGCCACCTCTCATGCTGTATGCTAAGGCCTCTCTGCTGGGCTCTCATGTCAAGGACATGCTCCACTTCTGTTTCCACATTTTAGATATCTGTCAGAGCAACACCGCACTCTCTTGGTGCCATATTCTGTTTTGGTTACCTAGTGCTGTTCTGACAAGACTATGCCACAAATAGGATGGCTTGAACAAACAGGAGTTTATTCCCTTACAGTTTGGAGACTTTAAGTCTGAGTTCAAAGTGTCACACTCTAGGGGCTGGGTGAAGGCCCCACAACCTTGGACTTCTGCTCTGCCTCCTGCTTTTGGCTCATTGAAGCTGGAGGCTTTTCTTCACTCAGCTGCTGACTGCTGAGGCCAACAAGCCCAAGGTTGCCAAGTAAAAAGGCACAGTCCCAATGTTACCAAAGTAACAAGGACTAAATGTCCTTTGGGCAGGCCGTTAATTCAAGTCCATTGACATTCCCAAAGTCAGCAGAGCATGGCAGGCTACTGAACAATGACACAGCTACATACAGGGCTCAAGCATGCCATAAGCTAGAGACCATTCCCAAAGCTGTTTCTTATATACAAGAATTCAACCACATACCCAAAGCAGCTACTCAGCTGCTCCAATAGATTCCACCATGGAGTTAATTACCAGTCTCACCATAGAGAATAATGACATTCAGCTGCCCAGCCACTCAACCAGGCCCAGCTAAGTTGACACACAAACTTTACCTCCACAAACATTTTATTTTTGAATAAAATGGCATTCACTTTGTATAATAGAAGGTATAGTGTTCCTAAGCAAAAGTAGACACTGTTGTATGTGTCATTTACTTGGTTATAAGCCTGTGAAACAAGTTCTTGCAGGAGGTGAGGAAGTAATTTTTTATATGGACCATCACGTATGGAGGAACATCTCCTTTAGAGATAAATACTTTCAGATGGCAGAAAAGAAAACAAACATAAAACCTTATAGAACCTGTCTGTAAACATGGAATTGAAATTTATGGCAACAAACAATAATTGTGATATAATGCAATAATGTAGTACCTAAGCCATTTATTTGACTGCTGACCAGAAGGCTGGTGGTTCAAACCCACCAGCCACTCCTCAGAAGGAAGACTGGGCAATCCACTTTTGTAGTGATACTGCCTTGGAAACCCAAGGAGGGGTCTCTACAAGTCGGATCTGACTCAACAGCAGTGAGTTTGGCACTTTATTTTGTTTTTTGAGGGGTTATATGTATCTTCAGTGTAATAACTTTTTTTAACCCATGAAGACAGCAGCTCCTAAAGTTACCTTTAAATACACTGGTATATATGCAACAAAATGTGTATTGAAGAAATATATACAATAAATAGTAATTCTAAATATCAATATCACCAAAGTCATATCATTCAAATTGAAATAACTTTTTTTGACTCTGATTAAAATTATATTATTTTCTTTGACTCATTTTCTCACCTTAAATATTTGGGTTCTTGCTCCAGCATTGTAATGAAAGTTGGAACACTAGGATAGTATATTTATGTTGTTGTGGGTTCCTGTAGAATCAGTTCCAATTCATAGAGACCTTCTGTACAGTAGAATGCAAAACTGCCTGATCTTGTGCCATGCTCATAACCATTGCCATCATTGAGCCTATTGCTGAAGTCACTGTGTCAACTCATCTCATTGAGGATCTTCTCCTTTTCTGCTAACCTTCTATTTACCAAGCATGATATCCTTCTCCAAGTGCTTGTCCCTTCTGACTTTGTGACCAAAGTACCAGAGACAAAGTGTAGCTATTCTCACTTCTAGGGAGGATTCTGACTGTACCACCTCCAAGAGAGATTTGTTCATTCTTGTAGCAGCCCATGATACCTTCAATATATTTTACCAATACTGTAATTCGAATACATCAATTCTTCTGCATTCTTCTATTTTCATTGTCAAGTTCTTGCATGGATATGAGGGTATAGAAAACACCATCACTTGAGTCAGGCACACCTTGGTCTTCAAAGGGACAACTTTGCTCCTTAACAGTTTAAAGAGATCTTTTGCAGCAGAATTATCCAGTAAAATACATCATTTGATTTTTTGAGTGCTGCTTCCATGGGAGTTGATTGTGAAATAAATAAGGTGAAATCCTCGGCTACTTCAATTTTTTTCTCCACTCATCATGGTGTTGCTTATTGGTCCAAATTTGAGTATGTATATTTAATGTTGAGGTGTAATCCATACTGAAGGCTGTAGTCTCTGATCTTCATTGATAAGTGCTCAAAGTGTTCTTCACTTTCAGCAAGCAAGGTTATCAACATGCATATTGCAGTTTGTTAATGAGTCTTCCTCCGGTCCTGATACTGTGTTCTTCTTCATATAGTCCAGCTTCTCAGATTGAATAAGAATGGTGAAAGATACAACCCTGAAGTACACCATTCCTGATTTTAAACCATGTAGTATTCCGTTTTTCTGTTCAAACCACTCCCTCTTGGCCTGGGTACAGATTGTTTATGAGGACAATTAAATGTCCTGGAATTCCCATTCTTTACAATGTTACCCTTAAAGTGTTATGGCTCACAGAGTTGAATGCTTTTGTATAGTCAATAAAACACAGGTAAACTTTCTTCTTGTATTTGCTTTCAACCAAGATTCATATAATATCAGCAGTGATGTCTCTTATTGCATGCCCTCTTCTGAATACAGCTTGAATTTCTGGCGATTCTCTGTCAATGTACTTCTCGAACTGTTTTGGAATTATCTTCAGCAAAATTCTACTTGCATGTGGTACTGATATTATTCAATAATTCCCACACTCTGTTGAATCATCTTTCTTTGGAATGAGCACAAATATGGATCCTTTCCAGTCGACAGGTTAGGTAACTCTATGAAATTCCTTGGCATAGACAACTCAGCATCACTAGCACTACAACCTTCTACTGAAATATCTCAGTGGATATTCTGTCAATTCCTGTTGCCCTCTGTTTTATCCAATTCCTTCAGGGCAGCCGTGACTTCTTCCTTACATGACATTGGCTCTTGATCAAATGCTATCTCCTGAAATGTTTGAACATCAGCCAATTATTTTTGGTACAGTGTCTCTGCATATTTCTCCCATCTTTTTTTTTTTTTTTTTTGTATGCTTCCTGCATCAGTCAATATTTTCCCCATAGAATAAATAAGCATTGTAGCTCGAAGCTTGAGTTTTTTCTTCAGTGCTTTCAGCTTGAGAAATGTCAAGCATGTTCTTCCATTTTGATTTCCAAACTCCAGATTTTTGCATATTTCATATAGGATAAGCACTCAAAAATGTTATTTAACCTTTATATGTCTTATCCATTAACAGCTTTAATGTCTTTCTTTTTTTTAGTTGACTTTCCCAGTTGCAGAGATGAATAATAGAGCTTTTACTAGTGAAATATTTATTAACCTAAAATAAGTAGGCAGTGGTGGAATCCATAGGTAGTACCCAAATATGTCCAAATTCAAAATGTATCATATTTTGTCATGTGTTTTGTCTCATTTTGCTTTTTTTTTTCACTAGCACTGATTTTCTTTTCTTTTTTTAACTTTTCATTGTGATGCGGGTGAAATTTTATAAAGGAAATTCATTCTCCATTCAACAGTTCACATACATTTTGTTTTGTGACACTGATTACATTCCCCAAAGTGTAACAGCTCACACCCCTTCCTGACTGTGGTTTCCCTTTCCCTGTGTCCTTCTTGCTTATGCATTCCTGCCTGCCAGCCTTTCTCCCTGTGCCAGTGCTACCCTTCTGAGCTCCCCTGGTTGATTGTTCTACAGAATGCCTTACTTTATTTTAAAAACCAGCTCTCTGAAAATTCTGCCCAATTTCAGTGTGTCAGTTACAAAAAGCAACTTAAGTTCACTTTCTTGTTCTTTCTTCATTTCCAGAATGACATTGATCTTCATTTCTTTGCCTACTGCTCTCCTCTCCCCTTTAAACTCCAAAAACACGTGAGCTTATCCTTAGTAGCTACACAGGAAATATAAATAATGTCACTGAGAAATAAAAACAAGCAAGCAAAATTGATCAGCAGCATTTTCTCTTGCTAGAAGTGTAATGGTTCTTGGATTTTGGATGATTATTTGGGTATGAGCTACCACTCTGCTAAATACAATGAAACCACTTGCTAAATAAAGTTCACATTTTTTACTGGTATGTTGTTGTTGTTGTTGTTATGTGCCGTCGAGTCGGCCCCGACTCATAGCGACCCCTCCTTGGGTTTCCGAGGCAGTATCACTACGGAAGTAGGATTGCCCAACCTTCCTTCCGAGGAGTGGCTGGTGGGTTTGAACCGCCAGCCTTCTGGTTAGCAGTCAAGTGCTTTAGCCACTATGCTACCAGAGCTTGATAAATAAAAATTTAAATACTCCTTAGCCCAAAATGTTATACATACATTAAAACAATGTGCCAGTAATTTACAAGTTCATAATTCACTTAACAATTAGATAGATAGATAGATAGATAGATAGATAGATAGGTAGATAGGTAGGTAGATCGGTTCTCTTAGGAAAAGGAAGGCACAGAGAGATACATAAGTGTTACAGACAATAAAGGTAAACACTATTACATACCAATCCTGAATTAAAAGTAATTGCATACATTAGTTACAGACTTACATAGTTAGACAAGCTAGATATTCAGATATGGTTAAATGAATGGAGCTATACCGATGACCATATATAGTTTTAGCAGTAGATATTTCTACACATGTATTTGTATGTGCTGTAAAAATGTCCATGTATATAGTAGAGCTAACAATGGACAAAGTTTTTTGAACTTCTTAGCCATAACCAACACCTTGAGGGTAGTACCACGAAGATATAAAAGGTAAACCCTACATTGCTGAGTGGCAGTAGGTTCTTAAACCTTGCAAGTAGCCATCTAGGATGCAACTGTTGATTGCTCCTTGTCCAGGGTAAAGAAGAGTGATGAAAATCAAAGGCACCTGGAAACAATGGGTCGAAAGTACTAGTGGACCATTAGAACCTCAGCCTACACAACCCTGAGAGCAGGAGAACTCGATGGGTCCCAGCTACCACTGCCTACCACTCTGAACAGGATCACAGTAAGAGATCCTGGATAGATGGGAGAAAAATACGGGACAAATCTCAAAATAATAATAAAAACGACCAGGCTTACTTGTCTGGTACAGATTTGTGGACCCACTGAGACCAAGACTTTTAGTCACCCTTCAGACCTGGCACTGAACTCACTCTCCTGACTCAACATTCAGGAAATAATAGACAGGCCTATGTGGTGAAGATTAACGCCAAGAAGGTCTGCAGTTCTTAGAGCAATCAAAAATAGGAGATCAACAGGTCAACATTTGCCCAGGGATAAAGCTGAGAAGACTGGAGTGGATACAATAGAAGGACATAGGGAAGAGGTGGGAAGAGTACTGTTGCATGGTAGGGATTGCAATCAGTCATGAAACAAAATATATATGAACTATTGAATGGAAAACCAATTTATTCTGAAAACTTTCTCTCACATCACAATAAAAAAGTTGTATGTGTGTGTGTATATATATATATATATATATAAATAAATATATATATATTTATATA
>NW_006922399.1:785244-787939 GCF_000298275.1 Orycteropus afer afer | reverse complement strand
TTTTTTTTTTTTTTTACCATGTTTGGTGTACAATTCAATAGCATTATTTACATTTATTTATTCTCCCTTAGTCTTGTGTGTCATTACAGAGAATTATCAAATGCTATGGAAAAGGTGGAGCCAAAAGGTGAGAGTGAGGTTGTGAACTTCCAAAATTGTGGCTGGCATCTGCCTATTTGATGTCAAATTGGGGATGTCTTTCCAATCTGTAAGGTCTGCCCCAGCTTGGGATGGAATGGTCAGAGGGAGTGGACCACATGAATGGCAGGTGTCAGAAGTAATTGAGAACTTGGAAAGTGGGGAATGAATCAGTCTCCACCTTTTTGGGCTTGAGTTTATGCTGATTCTCAAAGAGGAATATAATCAGGAGTGTAATTACTGCATCATATGGTAATTCTATACTAACTTTTTGAGGAAATGCCAACATTTTCCATAGCTACCGCACCATTTTATATTCCCACTAGCAATACAGAATAGTTACAATGTCTCCACATTCTTGGCAACAATTTTTATTTTCTATTTTTACTGTAGCAGAAATCTTAATGGATGTGAAGTGGAATCTAATTGTGATTTTGATTTGCATGATACTGAGCATCTTCTCATGTGCTTATTGGAAATTTGCATAATTTTTGGGAGAAATTAGGAGTTCTGGTCACACAATGTTTAAAATGCTCGGCCGCTAACTAACTAATAGGTTGGTGGTTCAAACTCATCAGCTGCTCCATGAGAGAAAGATGTGGCAGTCTGCTTTCATAAAGATTACAGCCATGGTTAGTCTATGGGGGAGTTCTATTCTTATCAGCTGTTTGTATATCTTCTTTGGAGAAATGTCTATTAAAGTATTTTGTCTTTTATTATTATTACACTGCTTGTTTTTGTTGTTGAATTGTACAATCTATGTTCCTATCTATCATCTATCTATATCTATCCATCTATGTCCATCTATCTTTCTTTCTATCTATCTATCTATCTATCTATCTATCATGTTGCTGTTTTTAGGTGCCATCGAGTCATTTCTGACTCACAGTGACCCCATGCACAGCAGAAGAAGACATGGCCAGATCCCACACCACCTCCATGATCCTTGCTGCACTCGAGTCCATTGTTGCAGCCACCTTGTCAATCCATCTGGTAGAAGGCCTTCCCCTCTTTTGTTGACCCTCCACCTTACCAACCATGGCATCCTTCTCCAGGGAATGGTCCCTTCTGACAACATGACCAAAGTAGGTGAGATGAGATCTGGTCATCTTCACTTCCAAGGAGCATTCTGGTTGCACTTGCTCCAGGACAGATCTGTTAGTTCTTTTAGCAGTCCATGGTACTTTCAGCATTCAGCACCAGCACTACAACTCAAAAACATCAACTCTTCTTCGGTCTTCCTTATTCCTTGTCCAGCTCTTGCATGCATATGAGGCTATTGGAAATATCATGGCTTGAGTTAGGTACACCTGAGTCTTCAAAGAAACATCTTGTGTCAGGAGCACCTTAGCCCTCAAAGAGACATCCTTGCTCCTCAGCCCTTTCCAGCCAACCTTCCCAGTGCTACATTTTTTCTAATGTCCTGACTGCTGCTGCCAATGGCATCATTGATGTAGAACCAAGCAATGTGAATCCTTTGACAACCTCAATACCATCTGATACATGACTACTGCTTCCCTTGGAGTCAATCATAGAACCGAGTAATGTGAATTATTTGACAACTTCAATCATCTCTCCATTTATCGTGATGCTGCTTATTGGTCCAGTTGTGACAATTTTTGTTTTCTTTATATTGAGATGTAATCCATACTGCAGACTGTGTTCTTCAACCTTCATCAGTAAGTGCTTCAAGTCATCCTCACTTTCAGCAAGCAAAGTTGTATCATCAGCATATCTCAGGTTGTTAATGATTCTTCTTCCAATGCTGATGCCATGTTTTTCTTCATATAGTCCAGCTTCTCAGATTATTTGCACAATATATAGATTGAATAAGTATGGGTAAAGGATACAACTCTGACACACTCCCTTTTTGATTTTGAAACATGTAGTGTCCCCTTGACACTGTACCTTGACCAGGAGGCTGTCATTTGAACAGAACAAGAGGATACTACATGGTTTAAAATCAGGAAGTTGTGGTCTGTAAGAAAGCCTTATTTCTTCTAGTAACAGAGATAATATTGCTGAAAACTAAACACAGAGTCTTATTGTAAATGTGGCTGAATTACAGCACCAATTAAATTTCCAACCCAGAATGGTGTCTGAAGTTAAATCTGAAGTTAAAGTGAGGACATTGATTGGGAAAAAAACAGGATACTGAAACCTGGAATAGGGACATATGGGCAGATAGTCTGGAAGATCAGGACATGGAGCCTGTAAATTCTGTTGAATCCCTCCCATCTGAAAGGATTACTATAAAACCATTATCCCTTGCACCTCTGTTTGATGGGATTAACTCGACTCCTCCTGCTGGGTCATTGCCTGAGGCAGAGGCCATGGAAGATATTGCTGAATGTTCTCCAGGAGGCTGTATATGCTCTAAACCAGCATCCAATATATGATGTTGTTTCTTCAATAGCCAGAATTCATGGGTCCAGGAACTAAGGGGGGGAAATGGGAGTGGTACCACTCACTATTTCCCCTAGTGACCCACTCAAAAATTTTTGCTTCCTGTCCCTGCTACCCTATGCTCTGCAGGTCTGGAGATCTTAGTCCCAAA
>NW_006922399.1:781572-782560 GCF_000298275.1 Orycteropus afer afer | reverse complement strand
TGGAGAGGCTTCAGCAGAGCTTCTAGACTAAGCCAAACTTGGAAGAATGGAGGGCCTGTACACTTTTTAAAGAATTAAGAGAGTAAAAACCTTATGAATAGCAGTGAAACACTGTCTCAAATATTACTGGAAAACTATGAATAGCCCTGAAAAATTGTCTGATATAGTGCGAGAAGGTGAGCCTCTCATGTCAGAAGCCACACCATATACTACTGGGGAAGAGCTGCCTCCTCCAAGTAGAACTGACCTTAAAAACACAGATGGAGTAAAGCTTTGGGAACCTCCATTTGCTGATGTGGCACAACTCAAAATAGGAAGAAACAGCTGCAAGCATCCATTAATAATCAGAACATGGAATGGAAGAAGCATGAATCTAGTAAAATTGGACGTTGTCAAAAATGAAATGAAACATATAAAGATGGATATCCTAGACATTAGTTTGCTAAAATGGATTGGTTTTAGCCATTTTGTATCAGACAACCATAGAAGAGGAATGGTGTTCCATTCATCATTACAAAGAATATGTCAAGATCCATCCTGAATTACAGTGCTGTCAGTGATAGGACAATATCCATACACCTACAAGGAAGACCAGTTAATTCTACTATTATTCAAGTAACCTCAAACACAGAGGTTAGGATTTACAATATTTATTTTCTGACAATACAATTCAATCCACAGCAGGTAATATTTTCATTTTAACAATATTGTTTCCCAATCCATGAATATAAGATATCCTTCCATTTATGTATATATATATTTTTTAATTTTCTTTCAAGAACATTTTGCACTTTTAGTGTATAAGTCTTTTACCTACTTGGTTAAATTTATCCCTAATTATTTTATTATATTTGATATTATTTTCTCATTTAATTTTCATTTTCTGCTTGCTAGTATACAGAACCACAACTAAATTTTGCATGATGATTTTATATAGTGCAAATTTGTTGAATTTATTTTTAGCTTGAATTTTTTTTTTTTTTTTTTT
>NW_006922399.1:780013-780531 GCF_000298275.1 Orycteropus afer afer | reverse complement strand
TTTTAATTTCAGTGTGGAAGGTGTCTTTAACATTTCTTGTAGGCTCAGTCTACTGGAAGTGAACTCTCTCAGTTTTTATTTATCTGGAAATGTTTTCATTTCTCCTTCATTCTTGAAGAATAGTTTTTATACATATAGAATACTAGTTAGACAAGGTTTTTGTTTGTGTATGTGTATGTTTTCTCTTTCATGTTTTTAAGTATGCCATTCCATTGTGTTATTTTCTCAATGATTATTAATGTGAAATCACCTTTTAATTTTTTTGAGGATCCTCTGTACATGATGAATTGTCTTCTCCCTGGAATTTCCGTAAAGTGTATATTGATACATTCAATGATGTTCCCCAGCACTCAATTCTCAGTTTGTCAAATTGTGGAGGCTTGCATGTTGCTGTGAGGCTGGAGGCTATGCTACTGGTATTTCAAATACCAGAAGGGTCACCAATAGTGGACAGGTATCAGCGGAGCTTCCAGACTAAGCTACACTCAGAAGAAGGAAGGGACTATCTACTTCTCAAA
>NW_006922399.1:777945-778863 GCF_000298275.1 Orycteropus afer afer | reverse complement strand
GTTAACAAATAGCTCACTCACCTATGGAACCTGACAAGTCCCAAGTTCCTAGATCAAATGCCAAAGTGGAAGTTTTCCTGGCTCAGTCAGCTGCAGGACTCAAGGGTGGCAGTCAGGGCACTGGCTCTTGACTCCGATGGATGATGAATCTAACATCATCAAGACAAATGGTGGGTTGTTCACTTACAAACAGTTGTAGGCAGCACAGTAGAATCCAGATCCACAGAAGAGTGTCTCATTTTCCTAGGAAGCCCATAAATATATTGGAACAGGCTACACCCTAGGGAAAATACTTTTCAATGTATTGGCTACTCAAAACATATACCTTTGATATCATCATGGGAATAACCACATCACAACTGCTTAAGCCACTCAGAATCATGGGCCAGCCACCTTGATACACAGCCCCAACTATCACATGCGCTGAACATCAATGAATGAAAAACCAAAAGAAATTGTGGGATGACATCAAGAACATCATACATGAGGAAAGCAAAAGATCATTAAAAAGACCAAAATGGAAGTCAAAAGAACCTCTGAAATTGCCTTTGAACAGAGAGTAGCTATACCTACTAAATGGAAAAAATGCCAAGGTAAAAGACCTAAAGAGATTTTAAAAATCAGCTTGAGAAAACAAAGTCAATTATTATAATGAAATGCAAAAAAGCTGGAGGTAGAAATCCAAAAGGGAAGGACACTCTCAGCATTTCTCAAGCTGAAAGAACTGAACAAAAAATTCCAGAATTGAGTGGCAATATTGAAAAATTATATGGGCAAAATATTGAATGATTCAGGGAGCATCAAAAGAAGATGGAAATAATACCCAGAGTCACTGTACCAAGAAAAATTGGTGTGTGTTCATCCATTTCAATAGGTGGCATATGATAAAAAATTAATGATATTGAAGGAACAAGTGAA
>NW_006922399.1:776095-777143 GCF_000298275.1 Orycteropus afer afer | reverse complement strand
TGAAACACTTACTGATGATAAAAAACTACAATGTACAGTATGGATCACACCACAATATTAAATAAATAAATAAATAAAACGAAAATCCTCACAAGTGGACCAATAAGCAGCACCATGATATATGGAGGATAGATTGAATTTGTTAAAGATTTCATTTTACATGGTTCCACAATCAACATCATTGATAACAGCAGTCGATAAATCAGAAGACATATTGCACCAGCTAGTCTCCTCAAGGAGTCAGCTACAGGGATCCAGGTGAGGAGATAGAACCCAGGCCATGCCGCACAAGCAGCAAGGTGAGAAGGTGGGAGAAAGGAGAGTACAAAAGGCTAGGGGGACCCAAACAGAGCAAAGAGTCAGTTGCAGGGATCCAGGTAAGGAGAGGTTGGAGAGGTTTCCAACAGGTAAGGGAGACAAACTTGTCTGTCAGTTTGTCCTACTGTGGTGATGTGTTGCTGTGAGTCTTGAGGCTGTGTTACTGGTGTTTCAAACCCAGTGGGGTGCACTAGGTGCATAGGTATCAGCCCAGCTGCAGACTGAGAAAGACTAGGAAGAAGGAAGAGGCCATCCACTTCTCAAAGAATTGGGCAGGGAAAACCTTATGAATAGCAGAGAAACATTGATACATTATTGTGCAACTTTATGAATAGTCCAGAAACACTGTCAAATAGAGAGGAGTAGGATGAGTCACTTAGGTTAGAAGGCTCTCAAAACAGGACTGGGAAAGAGCTGCATCATCAGAGTAACTCCAGCCTTATTCATACGGATAAGGTAAAGCTTTTGAGACCTCCATTTGCTGATGTGGCACCACTCAAATTGAGGTGAAACAGCTTCAAACATCCATGAATAATTGGAACATGGAATGTATGAAGTATGAATCTAGGAAAACTGGGATTTGTCAAAAATGATAAAGACTGATATCCTAGGCATTTGTGAGCTGAAATAGACTGGTTTGGCCATTTAAAATCAGAAAACCATGTGGCCTGTTATGTTGAGAATGAGTTTGAAGAGAAATAGTGTGGCATTCATCATCACAAAGGATGTT
>NW_006922399.1:772223-774179 GCF_000298275.1 Orycteropus afer afer | reverse complement strand
TTCTTTGTGTGTGTGTGATGATCAGTAAAAGATCACTGGTGATGTGGAGAGACATATGTGAAAATAAAGAAATAGATCAAAAGCTAAAAATAGGTAGAAAGATAGAAATTAAAAATAGAAAGATAGCACAGCTCTTAAGAAAATGACTAAGGATGTTTCCGTGCACATAAGACAGATTGATATGCCAACAAGAGGAAAATTAGAAGCTTACATCAAAGAAATCTTGTAGAATGTGAGATGGCTTTTCATCCCATTGAGTTCGGAATATGTTTTTTAATTACATTCATTTTCAAATATATTAATTCATTTTTCTCATTTTATTATATGTAACTTTCTTTCTATTCAACCAGAGGCATCCAAGGCATTGGAAAGGATTGAGATTTTTATAGCTGCTGTGCATAGAAATAAAATTCTGATATTTTAGTTTAACCTACAAATAGGTTGTTGAGACTCTTCTCAGAGAAATCTAATTTTCAAAGTCAAATACATGAAAGGAAAAATCAGTTAGATATTGATTTTATTGTGTACCTAAGAGTTAAGCTTTAATCTCTGACTCTTTGACTACATGGACATTAGCAGTGCACAGACTTTTTTCCAATTCCATTTTCTCTGACTGCAATGAACTTTTGCACACATAAAATAGAGTGGTCCAAGATAAAATTATTATAGTATGTCTAAAATGTACTTGAAACAGAATTAAGCTAAATTTACTATATTTGTTTTCATCTTTTGCCTTCTGGGTCCTGAATTTGCCTTGCTATGGTTTCTTTCATTTATCTGTTTGAAGTTCATGATGTGCCTTGCATCTGTAGCTTGGTGTCTTTCAACAGTTTTAGAAGTTCTTAGCCACTATTTATTCTGCCCTAGTTTTCTTTTCTTCTCTTTCAGAGTTTGAATTACATACATGTTACATTTTTTCATCTAATCCCCTAAGTATTTTTTTTTTCAATTTTCTCTTTTATGGTTTCCATCCTTTGTCTTTGTGCACTATATCCTGTCTACTAATTCTTTGTAAAGGGGTATCTTTTCTACTCAGTTGTTATTTTCAGCATATCTATTTTTAGTTCTAGAATTTTTACTTTTTTTTTAATAGTCTCCTCTTCTCTGCTAAATTTCTCATTCTTGCTGCAGTGTAGTAAATTACACACTATGGCTTTTCTAGCCATAGTCTTTGTAAACTCTGTGGTGGAATTTGCCATGAGGAACTAAGTAGCTCCTGATTGTTAAAGTTATCCACCTGGGCTATTTCTGTTGCAAGCAGCTCGAGGCAATTTTCTGGGAAGTTCATACTATCTCAGGTGTGTGAAATTCTGGTGTTGGGATAGGTTGGTTTTGCTACCCTGCTGAGCTTAAAGTGACCTCCTAGAGACAGAAAGGAGGAATATCTCTCATTGCTAGCTAAGAGACATGCATGGCTGAGAGCCCCACCAGTAACTGAGAATGAGTTCCACCCGTGGCTTGTCCAACCTGTGGCTGAGAGACAGACCTGTTACTGAAAGAGAGATACCCAACTGAGAGATGGGAGCAGTGGAACCAAGAGGCAGGAGAAAAAGCAGCAGACTTATCTGACTCCCAGAGGCAGAGGCCAGGCTGAAAGGCCAACGGCCACAGAGGCATGTCTAAGGGCATGGCAGAGGGCGGACTGTCCTGCCCAAGGAACTGAATCCTGAGAGCCTTCCTGAATTTGCATTGTAGCCTGTAGCTTCCCTAACAAACCCCATAATCTGTGAGTGGTGTCTGTGAGTTCTGAGGGACTGCTGCAATGATTTGTTGAACCCAGCAGAGAGGTAGTGAGTAATGTGGGAGGGACGGTCAGTGTCAGGGTTGGCGAAAGGCCTGGAGGGAAACAGCATGTCTGGCCTCCCCAGAATAGGCTATTGGCTGCTGAAAGTGATTCTGTCCTCCTTTTGTGAGGTTGGAGGAGATCAGAGAAATAGGCCTCCCTACACCTTTAGC
>NW_006922399.1:767728-770733 GCF_000298275.1 Orycteropus afer afer | reverse complement strand
TTTCATTTTTAGCTAAGCAACTTGATCTCTAATATTTCAATGCCCTAAATAATTTTTTAAGTGTGGAGAGAGTTGAACATTGGAAAATGGAACTTTTTTGCTCAGTTCTGCCTGAAACTTTGGTGTTGGCTTTCTGATATACATCTCTCCATCTCCTGATAAATTCTGTTGAAACACATCCTATATTCTCATGTGGCAGTATCCTTAGTATCCAGGGCCCATGCATGGCCCATTATTAATCTCTAGACCACTGATTGGCATTGGATGCTCCTTCCTTATTGTCTTATCAACATAAATGTTCATTAAAAATCACTTCTTAGTTTTTTATTTTATTTTGGTGGGGGGTATAATTTCTGATTTTCTGATATGCTAGTACAACTGATGACTCACACAGAATTTTTTTCTTGGATTAGTCAATTGGAATGTACACATGATATAGTGCAATTATATGGTGTCCTTGCTCAATTCCTTTCAAGATAACCTTTCTATTTGCAGAGTTTGAAAGGTTAAACTATTAATGCTTGGCCTGGACAATTGTCTTTTTTTGTTGTTGATTTTGTTCTTTAGAATATTTCCACTGACAAAGCCCATTTGTGGCATCTTACTCACATGAAGCCAGTCAATGGCCTACTTCTACAGGCAAGACTTATGTTTTCCAACTATGACTGATTGGACAGAAAAATCTGAGTCAGTAGTGAAGAAAGACTAAAACCTTTAGATACAAAACATGTTCTCCTCGGAGTATTTATCATGTATATGATTCATATTTTGGTCTTGAATTTTCAAACGATTGTGCCTAAATCTCAAATCGTTTTGAAATTGGTGATGAGGAGAAGATTATCATGTTATTCATCCCCTAACAGTTCAACATCCAGAGAATGATCCTGAAAGCTGGAGATGTAGAAAACTACTCAATTGTGAGGAAAAGGTAATATTTAAACCTTGTCATATAGGAGATTGCTCAAACATGAGGGAAAGAAAATATTGAAAGGGTTTGAGACTTCAAGCAAGGCAACATATATCATGTTTTGAGGGTGATTAGGTATTGTGAAATCTGACATGCAAGGAGCCTGGTCACAAACAGTAGCTGTGTTATTTGTTTTCATAAACCTTATCTCCATGAAGCCTACTGAAGTGTTAGGCTTGAGTAATCTTCCCTCTGCTTCATCTCACAAAGGTTCAGCCCATTTTTTTTTATCAGTTTTGGTTATAGTTATTTACCCACACCCTTTTTAAAAATACTTTTAAGACCAGCACTTACAGATACATATTTATTTTTATTTTCCTTGGTTTTATGGCCCAGACATTTGTATTTTTAATAAATTATCTGTTTTCATTTTCTAAGTTCTTCTAGAGTGAAAGGTAGTCAGCAAGTTCTGAGCTTTTCAGAAGCCTCTAAAATAAAATAAATCTTGTATACCTTCACCTACCTGAATTGGCTAATGTGACTCAAGAAGCTTTCTTCCATTGTAAAAACATAGTACATATATACAATTCAAAGCATATTTAGTTGGTATTATAGATTCAACATGCGTAAATGAAACGTAGAGAAAGCTTGAAGATAATAGTCATATAGATTCTATCTGTGAGAATCTTAAAACTTTATTTTCACATTTGCTTCATCAAAAGTTGTTAGGATTCGTAGAGTCAGTTCTGACTCACAGAGACCCGTGTACACCAGAACAAACAGTGCCATCCTCGCAGTCATTGCTATGTTTGACCTATTGTTGCAGTCACTGTTATCAGTCCATGTCATTGAGGGCCATCCTAATTTTTGGTGACACTCTACCAACTATGATACCCTTCTCCAGTGATGGAATCCTCCTTATAACGACCACAGTATGAGAGGCAAAGTACTGCCATTCTTGCTTCTCAGAGCATTCTGTCTGCACTTTTTGTTTGTTCTTCTAGCTACCATAGTGTATAAATATTCTTCCCCAAAACCCAATTCAAATGCATCCATTCTTCTTTGATCTTCCTTCTTCATTGTCTAGCTTTCACTTGTATATGAGGCTGTTGAAAACACCATAGTCTATGTCAGGCACACCTTAATCTTCAAAGTGACATCTTTGCTCATTAACACTTTAAATAGCTCGTTTGCAGCAGATTTGCTCAATGCAGTAGGTCCTTTGGTAGCTTCTCTGCTGCTTCTTTAGGTGTTGATTATGGATTCAAGTAAGATGAAATCCTTGACAATGTCAATCTTTTCCCCAGTTTGTTTTCTTTATGTTCAGGGAAGACCTTTGCCTTTGATATTCCTCTGTAACTGTGTCAAGTACTCTTTACTTTCAGGAATCAAGTTTGTATCATCTATATAGCACTTCTTCAAAAGTTTGTGGATTTTGCTTTTGTCACAATTGTGGGTATATTGTAGCAGTGAAGAACATCTTAAGCTGAATGAGTGGTTTGAAAGTTTTTTTTTTTTTTTTTTTTCTCTTACTGCTTTTTTTTCTTCCTTCCTCCTCTCTCTCTCTCTCTCACCTGTGAAACCTAAAAAACATGCTGCAAAAACCCAATATCTTTGAGTGGATTCTGACTCATAGTGACCCTGCAGGATAGAGTAGTATTGCTCCATAGGGTTTCCGGGGCTGTAAATCTTTACAGAAGCAGACTGTCTCCTCTTTTCCCACAGAGCAGCCAATAAGTTTGGACAGCCCATCTTTTGGTTATCAGCCAACTCTTAACCACTGCACTACCAGAGCTCCTTAGAAAATACATTACCTCCTTCTAAAATACAAGAAAGGGACAGGCAGAGGGTACACATTCCAAAAGGTGATTATGTATTCCAGGAATGTCTGAAGCTCAGGAGTGATAATAACATTAGATTTCAAGGCTTGAGAATAATCGTATGTTGCTCAATTCGCTATTCTCTGGGCCTGTGGAGGCTTTCATTGTTCAATCCTCTGGTCTATCAGCGGTGGCATTGCTCTCTAGGACCTGCAGCCATAGTCCTTCCCCCAACACCAACACCATCAGGGTCATTCTTCATTTTTTTTTTTTTTTTT
>NW_006922399.1:764655-765448 GCF_000298275.1 Orycteropus afer afer | reverse complement strand
TCACTATCCACTCTTCAGAAGGAAGGTTGGGCAATCTACTTCTGTAATGATAACACCTTGGAAACCCATGGAGGGGTCATTATGAGTCGGGTCCAACTTGACAGCACATAACAACAACATCAGGAATTCTGTAATAAAACAAAATAAACTGGAAGGTTTAAAATACTGGCATTTGTCCTGTCACTGTCTGGAGGCTAAATATCTGATTGAATTCTGGTATTGTCAAGGTCATCTATTCTCTCTGAAGTCTTTACTAGAAGGTCCTTCTTGTCTCTTCCAGGATCTGGTGGTCTCAGGTATTTTTGGTTTGTAGCAATAAAACAACAATCTCTGCTTACACCTTCATATCGCTGTCTCACCATTGTGTCTCTTCTCCTTTTATAAGGACATTAGTCATAAAGGAATTAGGATCCACTGTACTGCAGAATGACTTTATGTTAACTAATTACATCTGCATTTACTCTATTTCCAAATCAGGTTATAGTGACAGGTTCCATGGGCTAGTTTCTTGGAGAACATATCATTTGGGGGACACACATCAATCCTTAACATGATACTTAAAATATTATACTTCACACCTACATCTTAAAGTATGATATCCATTGTTTGAATCAGCCCTCTGTAGGTTAAAGACATTTATATTTTAGCAAGAATTGTTTGAAAGAAATTTCAATTTTTTTATAATTTTTATTTGAGTATTTTTGAAAGAAAAAGTAGCAAAAATATAGAAACCATGGTATGTGTTTTCTTCTCACTTTCATAATTTATTGACCTTAAACTCTAACTGTGATTT
>NW_006922399.1:762882-763930 GCF_000298275.1 Orycteropus afer afer | reverse complement strand
AAATAACTTCTGTGATGTATGTAGTAATTATATATCTAATGAACTTAAAATCATAATTATAGAACATGTCATTATTTTTAATTTAGCATATATTAAGTTTATGAGAAGTTCTGCAGATAGTGTTTCATTTTCCTCTACACCAAAGTATGTCCATTATCCAGCCATTGAGATCCTTCAGAAAACTGAGATCATTAGAAATCACGCACCCACGCACATGCATGTAAATGTACACACATTGGCTCATGTCTGATAGTATGCCTAAGATTGGAATTACATCTTTTCTTCACTCTTGAAGCTGTCACCAATATTTTGAAGTCTAAATAAAATTCATAAAGAACGTTTCAAGATCTATACTGAAGTACAATGCTGTCAGAGATATGATAATATCCATATGCCTACAGGGAAGACTAGTTAATACTATCTATATAGTACAAATATAATATTATATTACTAATATAACACTATAAAACTATATAATACTAATATAATACTATATTATTTGAATAATACTATTATTCAAATTCATTCAACAATCACTAAAGCCAAAGAAAAGGCAATTGAAGGTTTTTACCAACTTCTGTAGTCTGAATTGACCATACATGCAATCAAGATGTATTGATTATTACTGATGATTTGAATGTGAAAGTTGGAAAAAAAGATGAATCACCCGTAGTTGGAAAATGAAGCTTTACTGATAGAAATGACTCTGGAGATCATATGACAGAATTTTGCAAGACCAATGACTTATTTATGGCAAATATCTTTTCTGAATAACATAAATGGCAACTATACACATGGACCTTGCCAGATGGAATACACAGGATCAGACAGACTACATCTGTGGAAAGAAGTGATGGAGAAGCTCAATATCTTCACCCAAAACAAGACCAGGAGTTGACTGTGGAACAGACCATAAATTGCTAATATGCAAGTTCAAGTTTAAACTGAATAACAGTAAAACAAGTCACAATAGGCAAAATATGACCTTGATTATATCCCACCTGAATTTAGAGACTATCTGATGAATAGATTTAATGCACTGAACACC
>NW_006922399.1:760980-762122 GCF_000298275.1 Orycteropus afer afer | reverse complement strand
GGAAAGAATAAGTTTGACATTTTTCAAGCTGAAAGAATTGAGGAAAAAATTCAAGCCTTAAGTTGCAATATTGAAATATTCCATGGGCAAAATATTGAATGGTGCAGGGAGCATCAAAAGAAGATGGAAAGAATACACAGAGTCATTATACTAAGAAGAATTGGTCAATGTTCATCCATTTCAGGAGGTGACAATGATCAAGAACCAATGGTATTAAAGGAAGAAGTTGAAGATACACTGAAGGAATTGGGGAAAACAAGGCTCCAGGAATTAATAGAATATCCATTGATATGTATCAACCAATGGATGCAGCACTGGAGGCACTCACTCAGTTATGCCAAGAAATTTGGAAGAGAGCTACCTGGACAACTTACTGGTAGAGATTGATATTTGTACCCATTCCAAAGAAAGGTGATCCAATAGAATGTAGAAATTATTGGCCAATATCACACATAAGTAAAATTTGGCTCAAGATAATTGAAAAACAGTTGCAGCAGTATATTGATAAGGAACTTCCAGAAATGCTAGCTGGATTCAGGAGAGGACATGGAATGAGGATTATCATTGCTGATGTAAATTGGATCTTGGCATGCCAGAAAGATGTTTACTTGTGTTTTATTTTAAATGCAAAAGCATTCAACTATGTAGATCATTACAAATTATGGATAATATTGAGAAGACTGGGAATTCCATAACATGTAACTGTGCTCCTGTGGAATCTGTACACAGACAAGGAGGCTGTTGTCTGAACAGAACAAAGGGATACTGCATGTTTAAAAATAAGGAATGGTGTGCATTAGGGTTGTATATTTTCACCATATTTATTCAATCTGTATGCTGAGCAAATAACTTGAGAAGCTGGACTATATGAACAAGGACATAACATCAGGATTGGAGGAAGACTTATAAACAACCTGTGAAATGCAGACAACACAGTACTGCTTCAAGTAGGGATGACTTGAAGCCCTTTCAGATGTATATCAAAGACTACAGTCTGCAGTATGGATTATAGCTCAACATAAAGAAAACAAATATCCTCACAATTAGACCAATAAACAACACCACAACACATGCAGAAAAGATTGAAGTTGTCAAAGACTTCATATTACTTGGTTCCATAATCAACACCAATGGAAGCAGCA
>NW_006922399.1:758249-759331 GCF_000298275.1 Orycteropus afer afer | reverse complement strand
ATTGCATTCAAATATATTAGATCAAAAATGCTATGTAGTGAAATGCTATGTATTGTTAATTAAACCAGAGTAAAGTGAAACTCTTGTGCTCACATTGCTTAAGAAGTCACACAATAAAAACAAATCTGAGTCGGATAACTAGTTTCCTACCTGAGCTATTGTCATGTACTTAAAGTTATTATTTTTATTTTATTTTTTTTGCTATAACAATGGCTTCAGTTAAGCAATAACAATTCAGCTGATGAATGCATACTCGACTCTTCTCTGGATTGGTCTTCATCCTGACAAGGTCCCTCTTATCACAATAGTAGATTAAGTAATAATTAAGCTATATGGAGTATTTTTCTCAATTAAATTTTCTCTATTTTTCTGAAAGATATTTCATCCATAAAAACTTCTCATTCAGACTGTCACCTGGCAATTCACATAGTTCCACAATTATATCACCACTCAACAACACAAAGAATAAAGGAATGTAAAACAGACTCTGTTGAAACACTACAGAATATTATGAAATTAATTCAATTCAGATAGACACTGTGCATTTCAATGGATGTCTAAAATGGCTTTCTTTCCTCTTGAGAGTTCAAACATGACTTCTTTTCTCCTCACGTCCCATCCCCAAGTTTTCTGGCGCAGAGAGAGGACAGGACATGACAGTTACTCTGGGTACAGGGGCAGACAGGCTGAAACAGTTTTTACCGTATGGCTTTGCTACTGTCTAGCAAACTGTCTCCCGTGTAATAAATATGTAGATGTACTAATTGGATCATAAACTGATGGCAAAGTTCTTGTTTGACAGTGCAGTGGGGCGAGATCCCATATCTGGCTTCAACTGGAGAACTGTGAATAGCAAATGAGAAATACATACTAATTATCACTTTCATAACAATGGCTATTCAAGTGTTTAAAATACGTAAGTGCTTATTCTAATTTTAGGGCAATTCATTTAAATTAGTTCATATATTAATGTTCACAAGTTCAGCTGTGGGATTTTGAGGATTCCCACCCACATCCTCTCAAATTCCTACCTATCATCCTGGACAATGAATAAGGAAGACTGCAGGACTGATGCATTGAAA
>NW_006922399.1:749837-758149 GCF_000298275.1 Orycteropus afer afer | reverse complement strand
AAATCTGTCCTGGAAGAAGTGCAGATGGAATGCTCGTTGGAAGAGAGAATGGCCAGATGTCCTCTCACCTACTTTGCTTATGTTTTCAAAAGGGACCATTCCCTGGAGAAGGGTATCATGTTTGGGGAGGTGGAGGGTCAGCAAAAAAGACCCTCAATGAGATGGATTGACAGTGGCTGCGACAATGGGCTCAAGCATAGCAAGGCTTGTGAGGATGGTGCAGGACTGGAAAGTGCTTCGTTCTCTTATACCTACAGCTGTTGTGAAATCAGAGCTGACTTGACAAGCATCTAACAACAACTGTGATTATCGCCCTGTTTATATGTGATAGCAAGGGAGAGTCGTTTAGCATGGCAGATCTCAAACCACACACATTTGCACACCCACTGCCATCAATTCTGACTCATAGTGACACCCACTGGGTTTTTAAGGTGGTAAATCTTTACTGAAGTAAATTGCAGCTGGTGGGTTTGAACTGCCAATCTTCTGGTTAGCCTTAGGCAATGTGCACCATAGCTCCTTATACACACATTTAGCAAGTGCGAATAAAAGCTGTTCAATTGAAATGCATGTTAAAATCATCACTTTTTGCTAAAATTTTCTATAACTATACAGATTTGAACCAATACTGCCAAATATAATGGATTTTATTTATATTAACATTTTGATTACAGGATACAACCTAGTTTGTCATTTCCAAGTGATTATTTAAGTTGTTGAAATAGTTTAGGTGTAAAATAATTACATCTTGTAATTGAGTTTTTATTTTGTACTTATTTGAATACCATAATTTTAAATTATAGTGTTTAATCAAAGGAGCAAATATTAAACAGAGACGTTTGAAGAAGTAAGAAAGAAGCTGGGATACATTTTTAAAAAGTAATTGAAAAACTTTTGAAAATTTACTGGACTATGTTACATATATTGAAATGTTTCAAATTGTAATAGTAGGATCTATCCATCTTTGTTTTTTGAAAGAAAACTGTGTGATTGAAAATTTTCTGTATAATTTTCTTCACAAATTTATTTTAGTTCATCAAACAAAATTATATTATTACTTTGTTATTCCAAAATGTGCATTTATTTCAGCGACGCTCATTTATTGACACATTGGGACGCATACCAATTATAACTATATAGGCATATTTAAATAATAAATTAAGAAATTTATTTGAGTATTACAATTTCTTCCTTGGATGCAATGTCTTTTGTTCTTATTGTTGTCAGTAATGAAAAACATACACTATATTTAGCATAGGTTAAAAAGTTTCAGGAAAACATAATGTTATTGCAGAGTAAAATCTAATTTAATTATAAAAAATAAAAATACTTAAAAGCAGTTGAAATGCAAATTTCCTTGTTAGGGTACTAAGTCATTTATTTGTAACTACTAAACTACATTTCAGAATGTTTCAGTATTCTTTGTGTTATCTTGTTTCCCGCCAGAATGAAGTCACCAGGCTCCCTTATGAGGAATAAACAAGGATAGATAGGTGTTTTGTCCTGAAATGCCTCTTATACAGGTGACAAGTGAATTTTCCTGATTATCTGTAGAAGGAGCTTTTCTTGGATTCCATAATGATTAGCTCTCATGTACTATTGTTCACGTTTAGCCTTTCTTTTGATTATTTGAATGTAAAATTCAATTAATTTGAACAAATTAAAATGCCATCATACCTAATGAATATCTTTGATTTTATTTGAAAGAAAAATACACAGTCACAAAACCCATGCAAGCAAGTTAATCATTCACAGCCTACCTTGGAGTGTGAACAGATGTTTTAATTAAAATAGACTGTGAGATAAATCATCCCATGGTGTAACATAATAAATAGCCATTGGTACAATAAATTACTGTACAAATATTTACTTGACCATTACTGTCCATGTTGCTCTTTTATTTCAGTGAAGACACTGTTTTTACTTCAATGCCATTCTCCACAGTCTTTGGCTTTTTTTTTTTTTTTTCCCTTTCTTCCCTGAACAATGTGTTTTCCTATTCATTAAGTTCTTGGAATCTCGGTTACTGTCTGTTTTGTCATCCAGTTATTTCCACAGCAAATAAATGCTCATTAGTTGTTTTGAGGTGAATGGATAAACAAAAGAGTCCACTAATGTTAGTCATTTTTCTGGGAGTACAATAAAAGGAATCATTCTTTATAACTTTCTATTTCAATACAGATTTTTATTACATTGAAAATTAAAAGTCGTTCTATGATTTGCAGGAGATTTTTAATGCTTTTAAAAAGTATGTGTGGGTGTGTGAGGCGGTTGTTGGTCAAAGCTTTTTTTTTTCTGTTTTTTTTTCAGAAAATGTATATTAAGTAATTTATTAATTGTGATAATATTAAAAATAAGTATGATATTGTGCATTTTTTATTTATAAATAAAAATATTTTTAAAAAATATAACATGATTTTACATTACAGAGGAGTTTTATTTTGAAAAGCATTTTGGAAACTTTTTTTTTCTAATTTACTCTATATTTTTCTTTAATTTTGCCTAAATCAATGCATAACATCTTAAATATCAGGTCATTTTTATTTCCTTTTTCAAACTCTTCCAGCTCTTTGGTATAGGCCATCAATTATTTGTATGTGTATTACTTTGTAAAATTTAGGTTGTAAGTATTACAGATTGCTCTTATTTTTCACATTTGAAAGAACATGGACTATTTATTATGAACTTCAACTTCAGGGCTTGGGAGAATTCTTGAGAATTTTAACATGATACATAATCTCTTCCACAAGATTGACTTTGTTACAATAAAGGGTTTCTGAGACAACACAATAGCAATAGAAATACTGCTTTACATTTATTTTTCTAATTTTTTGCTTTAAATTAGTCAAAGGTATTTCACATTTATTATTTAATTCATTTTCAAAATATAGTAGTACATGCTATGAGGTATTTATCTCTAAATAATTTTAATGAAACATACTCCAAAAGTAGTTAAAATAATAAAAATATATATGCATAGCTCTGATTTTCTTACAGGTTAAGGAAAAGATATTGTGAGTACTTATTTTTGTATGGTTTGAAAGACAAAAAATGGCAGATATTTAGTAAATGTATGTTTTCCTTTTACTTTCGTAATCATTTTGTAATCTAAGTAGTTTGCTTTGAGACTCACAGGAGACTGGAATGCAGGAAGGTTATTGGACAATGTTGTCATGATCATGGTCAACAGGTGGAAGTGGTTTGAAGGGAGTAGGTTTGGGCAGAATAAAAATCATATTATGATGCAGTCATGGTCAAGGTCTCAGTCCATTTCGTGGGAGCTTCGGGACTGGAGGCATCCTTGAAATTTCTCCCAATGTGGGACGAAAGTGTCGAGCTTTAGACCATATCATCCCTGTTCCCACATGATTCAGTTATTGGATCTGAGCTGTTCTGTGATGCTCTCTTGTGACTAAGCAGTTCGTGTCAGCTGAAGTACCCAAGAGTGACTCTTAGTTGAGAACTGTCAGCCGCCATTCATCTCAGTAGCTAAACAAAGGAAGAGACTCAAGGATTGAGGTAGATTAAAAAATGGTTGAAAGGATGTCACTCACTACATGGCAAATTATTGATAATAATTCATTTAAAAACTCACAATCTCTTATTTCTCTCTCTCTCTGTCTTTTTTTTTTTTTTTTTTAGCTTGTTCTTTACTTACTTTTCCTTGGGCTTTTGTCCTTGGGAGCTCATAGCCAAAGTTCCACTTCTATGCCTTAAATCAGCAATTATCTCAGAAAGTGGACAAAAGGCAAACCTCACAGACATGCACTTGCATCTTTTTGGAGCAACACTGATGTTACGTCTTTACCTTCTTGACCTGTAAGGGCATCGGAGAAAGTGAGCACTAAGAAATAGCTCTGTTGCAGAAATAAAATAGTCCTCTCTTTGTTAGAATGATGAAGGGAATGCATACTGGTTCAGTCTGATGGATATTAGATATTAGTCCACTTTCATTCCTTGGGTCAACATTTCAAACACATATTTCAGAATGTAAACCACAATGATCATTCATAAAAAGTTGAAGTTTAGAAAATGACACAAATTGTCTTTATAAGAGAATCTCAAATGCATGTTGAGGCTGTTGTTAGGTGTCTTTGGGGGCAGCTCTGATGCATAGCAACTGTGCATACAATAGAAGCATTGCCCAGTCCTGCGTCATCCTCACAATACTTAGTTGCTATACTTGACCCCATCACTGCAGCCGCTGTGCACCACTCATCTGTTTCTCATACTGTGGTGGCTTGCCTGTTGCTATGAGGCTAGAGGCTATGCCACCAGTGTTTCAAATACAGCAGAGTTACCCATGGTGGACAGATTTCAGTAGAACTTCCAGACTAAGAAAACTGGGAATAAGGATGGGCCATCAACTTCTGAAAAAATTGGCTTCTGAAAACCTGAATGCATAGAACATAAATATATTTGTTTCCAGACAACCTCTATTGCATCTAAATATATATTTAGGAAGTTACATGGATCTTCTATGTGTATATCTACCATTCTCATAAGATTCTTATTAAAGTTAAATGTCTTCAATGTCTTTGAAACTATCACAGCATGCTATTTTTACAAATTGAGCCAGATAACTAAGAGAGTTGGGGGATTTCCAAGGAGCTGGCTCTCTTTTACAAATATACAGAGAGCTCACTCTGTTCCTCACAACGACCGCACATTTGAAATTGTTTCTCTGCCAAAATGCAAATAAATGATGATAATCCACGGCCATTCAACCTTCTTGATCACATTTCATAGAACACACTTAGAGATAGAAATTGAGTCCTCTGTCCAGCCTAAGGTTATGTGTTTGAATAATGAAATATTTTTTCCCCTTTAGTTAATTTGTATTTTATTGTATGTGTATATTGTATATCTTAATTTGGAGGGAAAGAACACATCTACTTTTTCAGGTAGTGTTAGTGGTCTAGTAAACACAATCCAGTTTAACTGCCATCCCTTATCTGTGGAGAATTTCTCAGAAATCATTGTATATTTTGAGAATTGACTGAGTATAAACTCCATTGAAGTTTAAGGGCTATTTTGGTAATTTATCTGCACATAAATTTTAGATAGCTATAATAATTCCTTGTTGGAAGATGCTAACTATTATAAATGCTTTGACAAAGTAGCATCATTTATATTTTTCAGAAATTCTTAAATGTTAGTTAACTATCTTACATTATCCTGATGAACAGATCATAAATGAGTAATTAAAGAAAACATAAATTTTTTCATGATATGGAAGTTTCAGTAGTAATGTCACAGTCTCCAGGCACTTTTTCTTGCCTTTTTGCAGATACAATTTTATCAAATTTTAAATGTGTCTTGTATTTGCATACTTGAAAAATTTGAGAAATATGACCCCACTGTTGAAACTAGCACCAATGTTCAAACTATTCTCTCACATAGATGACATTGTACATATGGTACTTATTGTAAAATTCCTTTTATCTCAGTTTTAGGAATAAAGATAGTAGCTATAAGAGGTTCTCCTATTCGTATAGTTCTACAGAAATTCTAATAAATGAAAATAAGAACAAAATACTGAATATGTAATTCAAAACTTAATACCTTCATAGCTACACTATCTAGCTAAAATTCCATATTAAAAATAGGGGAAATGGATTATGTAAGTTAGAAAGTTTGCATCCAAATTTCAAAAATATATTATTTTCTTTCTGAGGGTTAGACAGATATGCCCATAGCTTTATGTTTACACAGTTTCAGTTTTGCAGTCTACTGTAATTGTTGGCCTACTTTTCTGTATCACCTAGTAGAAGAACTTAGTGATTTTGACATATGAGACCAGAAATATGTGTTAATTAGCTTATATATCTGTTGTAAGCTTAATTTAAATACTACTCTGATAAAAATATTAGCACTCATACTTTTGAAGCTTGGGAGGCATTTAATAATTTTCTTTACCTCGGAAGTGGTTCTGTTTCTTATAGTTAGGCATTCAAAATCTCAGATTAATTTCTTATATGGTCAAGACCAATTCATCTATATCCTCTAGATTACATTTAATGACTTATTTGGAATTCTGTCCAGGGATATGATGTATGAGCAACACTTTTAGTGTGGATGTCAGAAAATTGACTCTAAATTCTAAAGAACATTTATGAATTTATAAGTAAGGAGAGTATATAGATTCTGCTCCAAGAGGAAATTCTTTCCTATTCATTGTTGTTGTTAGGTGCCATTGAGTTGGCTTCAACTCATAGTGACCCTGTCTATGTACAACAGAAAAAACACTTCCCAGTCTTGCACCGGCCTTAGAATCCTTGCTATACCTGAGCCCATCATTGCATTGTGTCAATCCATCTGTTGAGGGTCTTTCTTGCTGACTTTCCACTTTACCAAACACGATATCCTTCTCCAGGGAATGATCCCTTCTGACAACCTGACCAAAGTGGGAGGAAGTCTGGCCATTCTTGCTTCCGAGGAAAATTCCAGCTGCACTTTTCCAGGATAGATTTGTTAGCTCTTCTGGCAGTCCATGGTACCTTCAGTACTGTTGTAAACACCACAACTCAAAAGCATCAACTCTTCTTCAGTCTTCTTTATTCATTGTTCAAGTAAAGGAACACCCACTTCTTACAGAATTGGCCAGGAAAAACCTTATGAATAGCAGTGAAACACTGTCTGATCTATTTTAAATTAATTAGCATATCCATATTGTTTAGTTTGACTTTAAAAGTTGAATTATTTCTTTCAAAATTGTTTCAGACCTATACTGCAAAGATTCTACACCTTAGTAATTTTTAAAATTATTATTAATATTTGTGGCATCTGGAGGGAAAAATGTTGTATTTAAAATGATACAGTAAGTTTGTACTCTTACTAGATCTGAGCTCTGTTTATTATCATGGTAACAAAACATATAACCATTTTATACATTTTATTAGAAAGTAATTTATTCCATTTCTCACTACGTAAAGCATATAGTCAATGATAAATATGTGCATTTGCCCTGTTTCACAAAGAAACTGGATTTCTATTATAGGTTAAACCTTTCAAATCTTCACAAAAATCAGTTTGCCTGAAAATGAAAAAAAAAAAAAACCTTTTTGTTTTTTAATTCCCATTAGAAAATGTACTTACACATGGGACACCATGAGTTCTGAGTATTTGTCATCTGACAGTTACCATACCCACATTTCGACCCTGATTTGCTTATGCAACCCATTCCATATGCTAGAACATTTTTTTGTTTTTTGAAATTTTCAAATCAATGTTTTGTTGTCATTGTTGTTGTTAAGATTTCTAAATGCCCAAAGGCATTTTTAAAATTTTGTCACTATGAAAACAGCATTTCTGTAAGTGAGATATTTTGATCTTAATTTATTTGTCTGTAAGAGCTAGAATTTAATTTTAAACTAATTCTAATTTTAAATTATACTGAATGCTTGGAACCCGAACATCTTTCCTTGCATTGAGAGATAGACAATAGACAGATGGATAGGTAGATTTTCTGTGGCAAATTTTTGTGAAGAAGTGGCATAGAACTTGCTTTGAAATCAGAACATAATGATAAATTCAATTCTTAACATCATACATGGTCCTGTCTTCTTTGTTGCACTCAATTATGTAGCAGTATGTGAGACATCATAAAAATAAGTATACATTGACTTTAATAATAGAATGTTTTAATTTTATTACTCTTTCCATTCAAAGTCATTTCATGTTTGAGAAGATGACAAAAATATTGTATATACCTTTTTTGCAAATTTCTTTCTCAGGAGAAAGAAAAAGACATGAGAGATCAGAAAAACATTTTTCTTGGCTCATTATTCTGTGATATTGGACACCTTGAGTACTTGGGTGTTGGAAATGGGCAATGTTCTCAACTGCTCACTTAAAGCTTGGAGTTTGCAGTCCATCCCAAGGCATCTCAGAAGAAAGACCTGGTGAATTCCTTCCCAAAACCAACCACTGAAACTATGTAGCAGAATTCTACATTGGCCAACAGGAGGGCACTGTAAGCCTGAAAATCCTTAACAGCCAATGTTTTAATTTGATGATTTAGGTGTTAACGTTTGATATTTGGAAGGAAGATTGGGCAATCTACTTCCGTAGTGATACCACCTCAGAAATCCAAGGAGGGGTCGCTATGAGTTGGATACCACTCCCTGGGCGTGAGAATGTTTGATGATGATGCATATGTAAAAATTAAATTTATTTACTCTCATTACTCTAGCGGACTGAGATTCATATGATATTGCCTTCTTCATAAATATCTGATGAATTGCATTTAGTAATGAATAAAATAATTAATTATATTAAAAAAAAATTCAAAATTTTGGAAAAAATTTGGA
>NW_006922399.1:748423-749253 GCF_000298275.1 Orycteropus afer afer | reverse complement strand
GCTTGTGTCAGGTGCATCTTAGTCCTCAGGGAGACATCATTGCTCCTCAGCACTTGAAAGAGGTCCTTTGCAGCCAATTTGTCCAGTGCTATACATCATCTGATGTCCTGAAGGTTGCTTCCATTGACATGGATTGTAGAACCAAGCAATGTGAAGTCTTTAACAATTTCAATCTTTTCTCTGTTTATTGTGATGCTGCTTATAGGTCCACTGGTGAAGATTTTTGTTTTCTTTATACTGAGGTATAATCCACACTACAGACTGTATTCTTTATTTTCATCAGTAAGTGCTTCAAGTCATCCTCACTTTCAGCCATCAAAGTTGTGTCATCAGTGTATTGAAGGTTGTTAATGATTCTTCTGCCAATCCTGATGCCATGTTCTTCTTCATATAGTCCAGCTTTCGGGATTTTTGCTCAGCATATAGATTGAATAAGTAGGGTGGAAGGATACCACCCAGATACACTCTCTTCTTAATTTTAAACCATGAAATGTCTCCTTGTTTTTTTGAACAACAGCCTCCTGGTCAATGTACAGGTTCCTCATGAGTGCAATCAAGTGTTCTGGAATTTCCATTCTCCTCAATGTCATCCACAGTTTGTTATGATCCACACAATCAAATGCTTTTGTGTAGTCAATAAAACACAGGTAAACATTTACCTGGTATTCTTTGTTTTTAGCGAAGATCCATCTGACATCAGCATTGATATCCTTGGTTCCATGTCCTCGTCTGACTCCAGCTGCATTTCCAGAAGCTCTCTGTCAATATATTACTGTAACCATTTTTGAATTATCTTCAGTAAGATTTTACTTGCGTGCAATATTAATGAT
>NW_006922399.1:746411-747958 GCF_000298275.1 Orycteropus afer afer | reverse complement strand
TTTGGTTTCTAACTCCAGGTCTTTGCAAATTTCATTATAGTAATTGGCTTTGTCTGCTAGAACTGCTCTTAGAAATCTTCTGTTTAGCTCTTTTCTCTTGTCATTTCTTTCATTTGCTTTAGCCACCCTCTGCTCAAAGGCAAGTTTCAGAGTCTCTTCTGACATCCATTTTGGTCTTTTCTTCTCATCTTTTTAGTGACCTTTTGCTTTCTTCATGGATGATGTTCTTGATGTGATCCCACCATTCTTCAGGTTTTTGGTCATCGGTGTTCAATGCATCAAATCTATTCTTTAGATGGTCTCTAAATTCAGGAGGAATATATTCCAGGTCATATATTGCCTCTCATGGACTTGTTTTAATTTTCTTCAACTTCAAGTTGAACTTCCATATGAGCAGTTGATGGTCTGTTCCACAATCAGCTCCTGGCCTTGTTTTGGCTGAATTGAGTTTTCCATCATCTCTTGCTACAGATGTAATCAATCTTATTCCTGTGTACTCCATCTGGTGAAGTCCACATGTATAGCTGCCTTTTATGTTTTTGAAAAAAAGATATTTGCAATAAATAAGTCATTGCTCTTGCAAAATTCTACCATGCGATTTCCAGCATTATTTCTGTCACCAAGGCCAAATTTTCCAACTACCGGTGATTCTTCTTTATTTCCAACTTTTGCATTACAGTCACCAATGATAATTAACACACCTTGATTGCATGTTCAGTCAATTTCATAATGCAAATGTTGATAAAAATCTTCAATTTTTTCATCTTTGGCTTTGGTGGATGGTTCATAAATTGGAATAATAATAGTATTAACTGGTGGTCCTTGTAGGCGTATGGATATTATTCTATCACTGACAGATTTTTAAACATCCTTTGTGATGAAGAGTGCCATGCCATTCTTCTTCAACTTGTCATTCCCGTCAGTAGATCATATGATTGTCTGGTTCAAAATAGTCAAATCCAGTCCATTGCACTGCAATAATTCCCCGGATATCAATCTTTATGCATCCCATTTCATTTTTGACAACTTCCAATTTCCCTAGATTCATACTTCATACATTCCAGGTTCTGATTATTGATGGATACTTGAAGTTGTTTCTCCTCAATTTGAGTAGGGCCATGTCAGCAAATAGAGGTCCCAAAAGCTTTATTTTGTGCATATCAGTAAGGTTGGTTCTATTCTGATGATGCAGATCTTTCCCTGTTGTATTTTGAGAGCATTCTGAAATAAGGGCCCTGTCCTCTAGCAGTGTATCAGACAATGTTTCTAAGCTATTCATAAAGTTGCACAGTAATAGTAATGTATCAGACAGTGTTTCTCTGTTATTCAGAAGGTCTTCCCTGACCAATTCTTTGAGAAGTGGATGGCCTCTTCCTTCTTCCTAGTCTGTTTCAGTCTGTAAGCTGGGCTGATAACTGTGCACCATGTGTAACTTTGCTGGTGATTGAAACAAAAGTGGCACCGCCTCAAGCCTCACAGCAACCTGCAAGCCACTACAGTATGACAAACTGACAGACAAATGTGTTTCCCTTAGCTTTTTGAAACCT
>NW_006922399.1:744281-744906 GCF_000298275.1 Orycteropus afer afer | reverse complement strand
CATAGTACAAGTTTTAACTGCTAAACTAAAGTAGACAAAAGTAACATTATCAGTGCATATTACCTAAACATCTTTTAAAAATCAGAGCCATTGAAGGATTTGGAAGCATTATTAAAAATGAGTGGCCTGAGTTTACTTTATGGACAGACTTTAAGTTATGTATGTATATGACGTAAGGAGCTCTGTTGGCATAGTGGGTAAGTCATTTGGCTCCTAATCAGGTTGGTGGTTCAAACCTGCCAGCTGCAGGAGGAAGATGAGGCAATCCAGTTCAGTAAAGATTTACAGCCTGGGAAACCCAGTGGGCACTGCTATGAGTCAGAATCCACTCGTACATGTAATGTATGTTATGCATCCCAGCTGGGCAACTAACACTTATAAATGGTAAATTATTTTCCAGCATTTTCTTTCTTATAAAAGAGAACCTTCAACTATTCACTAAACCCAACCCAACCCACTGCCATCGAGTTGATTGTAAATCATAACAACCCACATTGGTTTTCCAAGGTGGTAAATCTTTACAGAATTAGATTGCCCCGTATTCCTTCTGCTGAGTGGCTGGTGGGTTAGAACTATCAACCTTTGCTAGGAGCCAAATTCCTGAGGCACTGCACCATCAGAGGTC
>NW_006922399.1:737596-738103 GCF_000298275.1 Orycteropus afer afer | reverse complement strand
GGGCATCCTTGTCTGGTCCCTGTTCTCAAGAGGAATGGTTTCAGTCTGTCTGCACTGAGAATAATTTTGACTGTTGGTTTTGCATAAATGCCCTTTATTATGTTTAGGAATGTCCTTTCTATTCCTATTTTGCTGAGAGTTTTGATCAGGAATGGGTGTTGGATTTTATCAAATGCCTTTACTGCATCAATTCATATGATCATGTGGTTCTTCTCCTTTGTTTTATTTATGTGGTGGATGACGTTGATTGTTTTCCTAATGTTGAACATCCCTGCATACCTGATATGAACCCCACTTGGTCATGATGAATGCTTTTCTTGAAAAGTTGTTGGAGGCTATTGGCTAGGATTTTGTTGAAGATTTTTGCATGTATACTCCTGAGGGATATTGGTCTCTAGTTTTCTTTAGAGTGATGGCTTTGCCTGGTTTTGGTATCAAGGTTATGCTTGCTTCATAAAATGAGTTAGAGAGGATTCCATCCTTTTCTATGTTTTGGAATACTTTGAG
>NW_006922399.1:721196-734175 GCF_000298275.1 Orycteropus afer afer | reverse complement strand
CCTGAGTTTCCCCTCCTCACCTAATCCCTTCAGCTGATTGCTTTTCTCTTTGGCTTCCTGGGTTTTATCCCCTTTGTTCTGCTCTTCCGTCCTTCTACTCTGGGCGTCTCTGAGTTGTCTCTCCTCACCTGTAACCCTGGGGCTGACTGCTCTTCTGTCTGGGTTCAAGGCTTTTATCCCCTTTCTCCTGCTCTTCCTTCCTGCTACTCTGGGCGGGCATACTAGCCTAATATAATTCTTCTTAGGCAATATTGAAGGCATAGATGTTTGTTATTATTCTATAATGAATAATTTAAAAAATCATAGATTATTTTTAATATATACAAATAGTGATGGGGTTATATGAAAGAAAGGTCAAAGACAGGTGGAATATAAACATATTGACAACACTCACTAGTTCCAATTGCACTGCTGCTCTGAATTGACATATTAGTTGTTGTTGGTAGGTACCATCTGATCAATTTCAACTCAAAGGACACTATGTACAACAGAACAACCACACCACCTGGTCCTGTGCCACCCTCACCATTTCTGCTATGCTAGAGCCCATCTTTTCAGCCACTGTGTTAGTCGATCTCCTTGAGGACTTTCTCTTTTTTGCCGACCCTCTATTGACCAAGCATTATATTCTTCTTCAGGGACTCAGGACTCAGGGACTAGTCCCTCCTGACAACATGAGCAAATTATGACACACAGTCTAGACATTTTTTCTTCAAAGGAACATGCTGTCTGCATTTCTTCTAAGATCAATTTGTTCTGTCCTCTGGCAGTTCATGGCATTTTCAGTATTCTTCACAAATACCACAATTTAAATACGTCAATTATTTTGCAGTCTTCCTTATTCATTGTCCAGTTTTCACATATGTATCAAGCTACTAAAGCTACTATGGCTTGGGGTTGTTGTTGTTGTTGTGTGCTGTCAAGTTGGCCCTGACTCATAGTGACCCCTCCTTGGGTTGATGAGGCAGCATCACTATGGAAGTAAACTGCCCAACAACCTTCCTCCCAAGGAGTGGCTGGTGGGTTTGAACCACCAGCCTTCTTTTTAGCAGTCAAGTACCTTAGGCACTATACTACCAGAGGCTTGGGGTAAGCACACCTTAGTCTTCAATGTAACATCTTTGCTCTTAAATACTTTATTTATTTATTTAATTTATTTTCCCCAGTAGAAATAGTTTATTTTTATACCAGAATATCCTGTTGTGCTCCATAATATCAGACATGGATGATTCATTAGTGATGTGGCTAGCTGAGATGGGCTTCCCTTTAGAAGCATGTCAGAAGGCCATGTACTTTACTGGAAATAAAGGGTTGAGATGGCCTTCAATTGGATCATTGCTCACATGGAAGAGCCAGGTCGGTGGTTGGAAAATTGCAAATGGCTTAGGAATCTGAATGATCTTCAGCACAGCTAAGTATTGGTCTTGCCATATCCCTTGTGACAGAACCAAGAAAACGACTTTCTAGCTCATAAGCTGTTGTAGTCGAGGACTTTGCCAATGTAGCTAACTGAACTCATAACCTTTATCTTTCTTCTTCTTGCTCTCTCTCTCTTTTTTACTTTTTTAACTGTGCTTTAGGTGCAAGTGGTCTTTAACACGTTAAAGAGATCTTTTGCAGAAGATTTGCTCAATGCAATGAATCCTTTGATGTCTTAACTGCTGCTTCCACAGGCACTGATTGAGGATACTACTAAAATTAAGTCCTTGACAACTTCAATCTTTTCTCCTTTTATTATGATTTTGCTTATTGGTCATGCTGTGAGTATTTTTGCTTTCTTTATGTTGAGATGTAATCCATATTGAAGGCTGTAGTTTTTGATCTTCATCACTGTGTGCTTTAAGCCTTCTCTTTCTGTAAGCAAGGCTGTGTTGTCTACATATCACAGGCTGTCAATGTGTCTCTCTGCAGTCTTGATGCTGTGTTCTTCAAATGATCAAGATTATCAGATTATTTGCTCAGCATCCAGATTGAATAAGTGTGGTGAGGGAGTCATGGCAACATATTAGTAGACACAAATATATGCTGGCGATTCATTCATTGAAATACATGTTGTTGCTGTTGCTTTTTTATAATTGAAGTTAGAAGTTTGGGAAATAAGGAACCCAAATGACTACCCACATGAAAATTATTAGTTTTATGCTAGTTCTATGAAAGTATTTTTCCATTAAAATGTGCATATTTTAGAAAAAGTGGCTCTTAGATATTAAAGTGTGAAATTTTTATTTCCATGATAGAAATTTTGGTTGCTGAATATATTGAGCACCTTTCACAGAGCTCCTCATATTGGTTTGGCTTTACCTATCTTTAAAATCCTCAACCTCTCTACTCCACTCCCGATACTGCTGGAGCCTTCCCACACTTTGCAGACTCCTGAAATTCTGCTGCCTGAAGCTAGTGCAAGGGCATAGAATAGCCTAATTCCTCCAGTCACTCCCAGGCTCACATGAAATGATACATTAGGGGGCATGGATTTAGCTTCTGGCAACTGGCAAGTGAAACAATTGGTGAAATTCCAAAATTATAGACTATTAATCCCTCATCATGAGACCAACTGAATAATGTGGCATTGGAAATAAGAGAGTCCAAGAAAATAAATTATCTCTCCTTTCTTCCATTTCTAGAACTATTCCAAGTTATCCTTACCCCCCATATAGACCATCCTGAAATGTTCTGGTTGGCTAAATATTTGAATATGCCAAGCAATTGTCTAAATCTCTTCACTGGTAAATGTGAAATAACAGCTATTGCAATAAATACCCTTGTATTCTTTTTATAGACAAGAGTGTCTTATGTCCCCATTTATTCTTTCTACTGCAGCACTAGAATTATTCTACACTAATTTAGCATGGAGCCCTGGTGGCATAGTGGAAAGTGAATGGCTCCTAACAGAAAAGTTGGCAGTTTGCACCTACCAACTACTCCACAGGAGAAATATGTGACTGTCTGCTTCTCTGAGGATTTATAGACTTGGAAACCTTATGGGGCAATTCAAACATGTCTATAGTGTTGCTATGAGTTAGAATTGGCTCCATGGCAATGGGTTTTGATTTGGCATTATTGTTTATTCCTTGTCTGAGGGTTTGTTTTCTTGGGAAACTGAGATAAAATGGCATGTAGTCCCAGAATTTGAAAAAAATATGAAAGCTTATTCCCATAATTAAGAAGGAAGGCCTTGTGAGTTATTTCCAAAAAATAGCATTAAAAATCATATGGATCAATGTGTCCAATTCATTTGCTTTGGATGTGTCATCAGGAGGTATTAATCCTTCTAGGAGGTCATCATGTTCAGTGAAGTAAAGGGCCAGCAAAGGAGAAAAGTACCTTCAATGACATGGTTTGTCCCAGTAGTCACATAGACTAGGACATGCTGATGATTTTCATAATGGCACAGGACTAGGCAATGTTTTATTCTTTTGGACATACATTGCCTTAATTCAGAGATGACTCAATGGGAGCTAACATCAACAGTTTTTTTTTTCTTTTCTTCTATCCTCTTACTTTTCTCAATACCTTAGAGAGAGAATCTGCTGCGTGATGTGTGGGTGTTTCGGGTTCATGGGAAAGATCATGAAATTCAGAAATCCATGCTGCTTTGTTCTGTCATTTTTCAGCAGAAGGATTGACTAATGAAATCCCTAAATATATATTTTTCATCAAACATTTATTGAACATCTACATATGTCACAAAACTGAGGAACAAAATTCTTGTATTGATGCACAAGTATGAATAAGGTAACATACTAACTTTCAGGGTCTTATGACTCAAAGATGATAATATTTATATTTTCAAATGCAAGACAAAAATAATCACATTTCCCCTATATTTTACATATAATCAAAATCATATTCACATTTTAAGAATTCAGTGTTTTCTATAAAGGCAATTTCAAAAAGTTAAACTTGAATATCCTCAGAAACATATAAGGAAAGTTTTAATTTTCAAAATGAGAAAAATTTCCACTTTCACAGGTCTTATAAATGGAAAGATACTAAGCATGCAGATATGTTCTGACCAAAAACTCAACTTCTTTCCATACTGCTTCCCTCCTTTTTACCATAGTCCTGACATCCCCAATGACAACTGCTGCCAAACCATCATCTCGTAGAAGTCTGCAGTCCCTATGTCAATCATGAATGAACATAGCTCATTTTTCAACAAACAAGGCAGTGAGATAGTGATTAAAGCATACCTCATTTAGGACATTAGATAAAGAGAAAGAATTCTAGTTTTATAACCTAGGGAAAATTACTAATATTTATAAGTTTTGTTATACACAACTGTAAAATTATAATCATAATTCCTATTTCATAAAATTCCTGTATTTATTCACTAGCCAGATATTGTCATCTTCTTCCCATGCACCAGGTACTTTTTCTGTTCCTAGTACTGAAGAAATCTCCCTGAACTCATGGAGCACAAATCATAAAGTCTGTGATTCCATCAACATTCTTTAAAGACATGGCAAAACCAATCACTAATTTTATATGGATTGGAAAGAGAACTTTGATAAGCAAAGCACTACTGAAGAAGAGCAAAGTAGGAAGTCTCACACTTCCAGATCTTGAAACCAACTACACAGCCACAGTTGTCAAAACAGCTTGGTATTTGTACAACAACAGATACATAGACCAGTCGAGCAATTTGAGAATCCAGAAATCCATTCATCAACATGCAGTAAGCTGATTTTTGACAAATGGCCAAAATCCACTCAATTGGGAAGAGATAATGTCTTTCACAAATGATGCTGGCCAAAGTGGATGTCCATTTACAGAAAAATGAAACAAAATCCATACCTCATGCCATACACAAAAATGAACCCCACATGGATCAAAGACTTAAATGTGAAACCTAAAATTATAAAGTTCATCAAAGAACAAAATAGGGGCAAATTTAGGGGCTCTAATTTATGGCACAAATAGACTATCAAGCATAACCCAAGATGCACAAGCAGCAGAATATAAAGTAGATGATTGAGACCTTCTAGAAATTAAATTCTATGTGCATCAAAAGACTTCTCCACAAGAGTGAAAAGAGAACCTACAGAATGGGAAAAAAATATTTGGCAATGGCATATTGGACAAAGTACTTATTTCTAAAATTTATAGAAAACTCCAACACCTCAACATCAAAAAGACAACATCTAATTAAAAAATTAGTCTAAAATGTAAACAGACACTTCACCAAAGAAAATATTCAGGCAGCGAACAAACATATCCAGAAATAGTTGTGATCATTAGTCATTAGAGAGTTGAAAGTCAAAACCACCATGAGATACCATCTCACCCTGGAATTAATAGCAAAGTTCATTGAAGCAGAAAATAACAAATGCTGGTCAGGATGTGGAGTGATTAATACTGTCACACACTGCTAGTGGGACTGTAAAATCATACAACATCTGTGGAAATAGGTATGGTGATGCCATTAAGAGTGGGAAAGAGAAATGCCACTTGACTCACCAATCCCATTACTAAATATTTATCCTAAAGAAGTGAGAGCAGGACACAAATCATCACAGCACTATTCACAATAGGGAAGAGATGGAAACAACTTAAGTGCCCATCAACTGAGGGATGAATAAACTGTGGTATATACACACAATAGAATGTTAGAATATTAAGGAACATTAAAAAATACATAGAATTTTCAAAACACCAAATATCATGGATGAACTTGGAGGACGCTGAGCTGAGTGAAATAAATCAATCACAGAAGGACAAATACTGTATTAGTCCACTATTGTAAAAAGTCAATGAAAAGTTTATTCACGGAAGGAAATTCTTTGTTGATTACCAGGAGTGGGAGGGGAGGGGAAAGGAGGCTAAATTTCTAGAATGGTTGAAACACACAAACACACACAAACACACACACACACATATATACACACACATAATCCAAAGGTTATTATTGCTTACCCGCGGTTGAAGGGAGGGGGAAAGGGGAAGCTTTTGTTTGCGGGAATTGAGTGTATGCTAATAGTGGTGGAATATTTTGGAAAGGAATGGCAATAATTTTGGCACAACATCAAAAATGTCATAAAAGAAAAAAAAAAGAATAAAAAAAAAAAACTATCGATGCCTGAACTCATGGAGCACAAATCATAAAGTATAAATACACCAAAACTGAGATGAATCCTTTGTCATAGAGTTGATGCCCACTCATAGTGACTCGATGTGTTACAGAGTAGACTACCCCCTAGGATGTCTTGGCTATAATCTTCGTGGAAACAGATCACCAGGCCTTTATTCCCTGGAGACTCTTGGTAGATTAAAATCAGCAATGTTTGTGTAAACCACTTGTCGGACCTAGAAACCTAAAGGATAAAGAGATGATAATAATGAACTAATAAAAAGAATACCTGAAAGATGCTTACCTGTGTTTTGTAGACTATTTGAAGGCATTTGATTATGTGGATCATAACAAATTATGGATAACATTGAGAATAATGGGAATTCTGGAACATCTAACTGTGCTCAGAGGAACATGTACATAGACCAAGAAGCAGTTGTCCAAACAGAATAAGATAATATTGTATGTTGAAAATCCAGAAAGGTATATGTCAGGTTAGATCCCATACTTATTCAATGTGTATGCTGAGCAAATAATACAAGAAGCTGGACTATATGAAGTAGAACATGGCCTTAGGATTGAAGGAAGACTCATTGTATGCAGATGAAATAATCTGACTTGCTGAAAGTGAAGCATTTACTGATGAACATTAAAGACTGCAGCCTTCAATATGGATTATATCTCAACATAATGAAGAAAAAATCCTATAACTGAACTAATAAGCATCATAATGATAAATGGAGGAAAGACTAAAACTGTCAAGGATTTCATTATACTAGGATCCATAATAAATTCCCATAAAAGCCAAAAAAATAAAGAAAATAAAAAATCAAAACTAATGCCATTGAGTTTACTCCAACTCATAGAGTGGCTATAAGTCAGAATACAACTGTGCCATGAGGTTTCCAAGGCTCAATCCTTATGGAAGTGGACTGCCTCATCTTTCTCCCTGCAAAGCAGCTGGTGTGCTTCAATGGCTCACCTTTTTCTTTTTTTTTGGAGTGAATGTTTATAGAGCAAATTCATTCTACATTCAACAATTCAGACATTTTATTTCATGACATTGATTGCAGTCCCCATAACATATAGACTCTCTTCTCATTTCCTCCCTGTGGTTAACTTTACCCTTTGTCCATCTTTCACAGGCATTCCTGCTCTCTGGGTTATCTCCCTCTGCAAATCCTGTCTTTCTGAACTCATATGGTTAGTTATTTGAAAGAGTGTACCGGTTTTGTGTAAATTTTCATCTTGCAGGCCTGTCCAATGTCTGGCTGGAAACCATGGGAGTCCAGTCCTGAAGGGGACTAGGGGCTATAGTCTCCAGGATTTCACCAGTCTCTATTAGACCAGTAGACCAGTAAGCCTGGTCCTTTCTATAAATTTCAGTTTTGACCACATTTTTCTTCCACTCTATTCAGGATCTCCTCTTTTGATTCCTCTCCAAGTGATTGACAGTGGTAGCTGGGTACAATCTAGTTCTGATCTCAGGGTCATGTGCTGAGTTTCATATGGTCCACTAGTCCTTTGTATTAATTGTTTCCATGTGTCTTTGATTTTCTTCATTCTTCTTTGCTCCAGATGAGGAGAGACCAATTATTGCATCTTACATGGCCACTTGTAAGCTTTAAGATCCCAGTTACTACTCATCAAAATAGAAAGAAGAACAATGTTTTTGTGAGGTATATATACAATTAAGCTTGATGTCCTCTGTGATCATGGTCCAGGGTTCATGGACTCAAAGACTCACTTCCTCAAGGTGTTTGGTTGTGGCGAAGAAGTTGTCATAATTTTGTCTTATTAGCTCTATTATATATATGGACATTCTTATAGCACATAAAAATACATATGTGGAAATAACATCTGCCAAACTTATATGCGGTCATGGTTATATTTCCTTTTACGTAGACTTAACTGATCATTTAGCTTTTCTACTTATGTGTCTACCCATAGATTAACATTTGCTATTACTGACCATGCAATAATAAAATAGCAAAAATTAACGTAAAAAAGTTTTTCTGTGTTGTTTGTACCTCTTGTGCACATATTCATGTTTTCCTTTTCCTTAGTATTATTTTGTTGGTCACTTACTTCTTGTATATTGTCTTTCCTTTCACCCAAATCAATATTTTTCTCTTACCTATCTCCTGCTGACTTTTTTGTTAGCAGCTGAATGTTTTAATGACTGTACCACCAATGCTCTTAGCCCTTGGGAACAGCAGTCAAAAATCAAAGGCCTTTTTGTATTGGACATATGTGATGCAAAAGATCTCTTTAATGTGTTATAGAGCAAAGTTGGCACTTTGAGTCTTTTTTTTTTTTTTTTTAAATGGGAAATTCAGTTGGTGAGCAACACAATAAAGGAAAACATATATCACTTGTAAGTTTCGAGTCATTTCCAACTCATAGCAACCCCTCCTCGGGTTTCTGAGGTGGTGTCTACATGGAAGTAGATTGCCCAATCTTCCTTCCAAGGAGTGGCTGGTGGGTTTGAACCACCAGCCTCTGGTTATCAGTCAAATGCCTTAGGCACTATGCCACCAGAGTTCCCGTAATATACAAAGGAGATAATAATACCTACCCCAGGCCATTTGTCTTTTCAATAGTCACATATGCATGTGGAAACTGGATATTGAATAAGGAAGACTAAGGAAAAATTGATGTATTTGGATGTAGTTTTGGTGAAGAATATGGAATATACCAGTAGAACAAACTTTGTTTTGGAAGAAGTACAGACAGAATGTTCCTTTAAAGCAAAGATCATGAGACTTGGTCTTACTTAATTTGGGGATGTTCTCAGGAGGCCCCAGTCCCTGAAGTAGGACACCACATTTGGCAGAGAGTCGGAAAAGAAGAGAAAGGTTCTCAAAGAGATGGATTGACACAATATCTGCAAAAATAGGCTCACGCATAACAACGATTGTGAGAATGACAGGACTAGACAGTGTTTCATTCTGTTCTGCATATGGTCTCTACGAGTCAAAACTGACTGGGTAGTACCTAATAACAACAATAACGATGTAATGTTAAAGGAGACAGACAAAGAGAGAGAGAGAAAAAAGGATATTGAATAAAATGGTTGGGATGTTTGAGATTGAGAAGTTGGAGATTTGAGAAACGTTATCTCTGTGGAAAGCATTTCAGGCAGAGGAAACACCAATTGCAAAATTCTAAGGCAAGACCCTAAGGAACTCTAGTGGCACAATGCCTAAGGCATTTGACTGCTAATCAAAAGCTTAGTGGTTCAAATTTTCTAGCTGTCCCATGGAAGGAAATTGGAGCAATCTACTTCCTTAAAGATTTATCACCTCAGGAATCCTAATAGAGGTCACTCTGAGTTAAAATCAACTTGATGGGAGTGAATTTGGTTTTTTTGAAAGCAAAATAATGGTTAACAGAGATTCTGGCTGGAGCACAGTAAAGGAGAAGAGGGAAAAAAAGTCCTGTACTGGAGATGCAACCAGAGCCCCAAACATTTAAGTCTTGCAGACATATATATATCTGGAGGGAAGTCACTAGAAATTGTACAGAGGAAAAACATGTTACTTTTAAAAGATTGCTATTGTTGATATCTGGAGAACAGGTTTTAGGCAGGAAGGGTAGAAGAGGAGACATAGCTCAAGAGGGTAGCAGACCTCTAAAGGTGAGAGATGTTCCAGAGAGTAGATAGAGAGATAAACAGTAAGCATTTGACACATCATTCTTGCTACAATGTAATCACTGTCATATTATAGCAGCTTGGGTCCAGGGAATGGAGGTTGGGAAGTCTAACAATGACTTCTTATGTCCTTCTTCTATGTACATGATCATTCATTTTTATTATTAGTTTGACTCTAAACTTTTCCACTGATTTTCCCCTCACTATCCTTTGTTCTTACTTCCTTTTTCCTCTGTATATATTGGGGGAAAAAAAAATAGCTCACTGCTGTTGAGTCAGATCCTACTCATAACAACCCCTCCTTGGGTTTCTGAGGCAGTATCACTACGGAAGTCGATTATCCAATCTTCCTTCCCAGGAGAGGCTTTTAGATTTGAACTGCCAGCTTCTGGTTAGCAATCAAATGCCTTAGGCATTAGGAATCTACTTTTCATTATGTTTTACTTTTTTCTTAGGTAGCTGTCATTTTTTGGTATGGACCACTGATTGCTCAAGCAGCAGCTGGAGGGATCCAGGTAAGGGGAGGGATTCAGGCCCCACTGTGGAGAGGCAGGAAGGTGGGGGAAAGGAAAGCCAAGCCAGGGGGAGAAGAGAGCGAGCAGCGGCAGAGATCCAGGAAAGGGGAAGCAGAGAGATTGTGATCAACTAAGGGAAACAAACTTGTCTGTCAGTTTGTCATCCTGCGGTGGATTGAATCTTGCTGTGAGGCTTGAGGTTGTACCACTGGTGTTTCAAACACCAGGAGGGTTGAACATGGTACACAGATTTCAATGCAGTTGCAGACTGAGACAGACTAGGGAAAAGAAAGAGGCCATCCACTTCTCAAAGAATTGGCCAGGGACAACCTCATGAATAGCAGAGAAACACTGTAACATATATTACTGCTCAACTGTATAAGTACTCCAGAACCATTGTCTGGTACAGTGCAGAAGGACAAGCCCCTTGGGTCAGAAGGCTCTCAAAATACAACTGGGAAAGAGATGCATCATCTAAGTAGAAAGAACCTTACTGATATGTTTAAAATAAAGCTTTTCAAACCTCCATTTGCTGACATGACATGACTCAAATTGAGGAGAAACAGCTTCAAGCATCCATTAATAATCAGAACATGGAATATACAAAGTATGAGTCTAGGAAAATTGGAAGTTGTCAAATATGAAATGGAATGCATAAAGATTGATTTCCTTGATATTAGTGAGCTAAAATGGACTGGTTTTGGCCATTTTGAACCAGACAACAATATGATCTACTGTGCCTTGGATGACAATTTGAAGAGGAATGGTGTGGCATTCACCATCAAAAATAATGTTTCAAGATCTCTTCTGAACTACAATGATATCATTGATAGGATAATATCCATATGCCTCTGAGGAAGACCAGTTAATACTATGATTGCTCAAATTTATGTACCAACGACCAAAGCCAAAGATGAAGAAATTGAAGAATTTTATCAACTTCTTCAGTCTGAAAATGACTGAATATGCAATCAAGATCTGTTAATTATCACTGGTGACTAGAATGAAAAAGTTGGAAACAAAGAAGAATGACTGGTAGTTGGAAAATTTGGCCTTGGTGACAGAAATAACATTGGAGACTACACAATAGAATTTTGCAAGACCAACAACATTTTCATTGCAAATACCTTTTTTCAACAACACGAATGGTGATTATACACATGGACATTCACCAGATGGAGTACACGAGAATCAGATTGACTACATCTGTAGCAAGAGGTGATAGAAAAACTCAATATCATCAGCCAAAACAACAACAGGAGCTGATTGTGGAAGACACTATCAACTGCTCATATGCAAGTTCAATTTAAAGTTGAAGACAATGAAAACGAGTCCATAAGAGTCAAAATATGACCTGGAATATACCCCACCTAAATTTAGAGATCATCTAAAGAACAGATTTGATGCATTGAACATCAATGACAAAACCCTGAAGAACTGTAGAATGACATTCATCCATGAAGAAAGCAAGAGGTCCTTAAAAAGAGGAAAAAAGAGGACAAGACCAAAATGGATGTCAGATGAGACACAGAAACTTGCCCTTGACTGGAAGGTGGCTAAAGCAAATGGAAGAAATGACAAGATAAAAGAACTGAACAGAAGATTTCAAAGAGCATTTCAAACATGCAAAGCCAATTACTGTAATGAAATGTGCAAAGACCTGGAGTTAGAAAACCAAAAGGGAAGAACACTCTCAGCATTTCTCAAGCTGAAAGAACTGAGGAAAAAATTTAAGCCTTGAGTTGCAATATTGAAAGATTCTATAGGCAAAATATTGAATGATTCAGTACTTCCATCAAAAGAAGATGGTAGGAATACACAGAGGCACTGTACCAAAAAGAACTGGTCGATCTTCATCCATTTCCAGAGGTGACATATGTTGAAGACCAATGGTATTGAAGGAAGAAGTCAAAGTTGCAGTGAAGCACTTAGAGAAGAACAAGGCTCCAGGACTTGATGGAATACCCATTGAGATATTTCAACAAACAGATGACCCACTGCAGGCACTCAGTTATGCCAAGAGATTTGGAAGACAGTGACCAGGCCAACTGACTGAAAGAGATCCATATTTGTACCCATTCCAAAAAAAGGTGATTGCACAGAACACGGAAATTATTGAACAATATCATTAATATTGCATGCAAGTGAAATATTACTGAAGATAATTCAAAAATTGTTGCAGCAGTATATTGACAGAGAACTTCCAGAAGTGCAAGCTGTATTCAGAAGAGGATGTGGAACTAGGGATATCATTGCTGATGTCAGATGGATGTTGGCTCAAAGCAAACAATTCCAGAAATATGTTTACTTGTGTTTTATTGCCTATGCAAAACCTTTTGATTGTGTGGATCATAACAAACTGTGGATACCATTAAGAAGAAGGGGAATTCCAGAACACTTCACTGTACTCATGAGGAACCTATTCATAGACCAGGAGGCTGTCATTTGAACAGAACAAGGCGACACTACACGGTTTAAAATCAAGAAGGCAGTGTGGCAGCGTTGTATTGTTTCATCATATTTATTCAATCTATATTTTGAGCAAATAATCTGAGAAGATGGACTATATGAAGATGAATGTGGCATCAAGATTGAAGGAAGAATAATTAACAACCTGCAATACTCTGATGATATGACTTTGCTTGCTGAAAGTGAGGATGACTTGAAGCATTTACTGATGAAGATTGAAGACTACAGTCTGCAGTATGGAATACATCTTAATATAAATAAAACAAAAAT
>NW_006922399.1:718472-719792 GCF_000298275.1 Orycteropus afer afer | reverse complement strand
TCCTGGATTATCAGTAAAAATAAGCATCAATCAACATGGGATACATTAGAAGACAGACAAATTGATCATGTATAGGTAGGTGAATGGGACTGTACACATGACCATCTATAGGTTTGGCAGCCAATATTTCTACATAGGTATTTTTATGCCCTGTAAAAATATTCATGCATATAGTAGAGCCAATAAGGGGCAAAGCTATGAAAATTTCTTAGCAATAAACAATGGCCTTGAAGGAATAAGTCTCTGGACATGCAGGCATGGTTCACAAAGGCAATGGTATAATTCCACTTTGGTAAGCAGTGAGCTTGTAAGCTTGTGAGCCTCTAAGGTGAACTTGTGGTCTCTGCTCCTCCAGAGCAAAGAAGAGTGAAAAGAATCAGACGCATGGAAGGACTTAGGCCAAGGACTTGTGAAGCACGTGAACCTCAGCTTTTAGGACACTGAGACCAGAAGAACTAGTTGATGCTGGGCCACCAATGCCAAACCCTCTGAAGAAGATCACAGATAGACATCACGGATGGAGGGCAGGAAGAACGTGAAACAAAAAGACCAGGGTTACTGATCTGATAGGGAATGGGGAAGCCATCTGTGGTAGTTAAAGTTGCTGTCAACTTGGCTGGGCCTGGTTGAGTGGCTGGGCAGCTGGATGTAGTACTCTCCATGATGAGACTGGTAATCAACTCCATGGTGGAATTTACTGTGAGTAGCTGAGTGGCTACCTTAGGGAATATGGTCTGCTTCCTATATACAAGGAGAAGCCTTGGGGGAGCGTCTCTAGATTATGGCATGCTTGACCCCTGCAGGTAGCTGTGTCATTCTTCAACAGCCTGGCATGCTTTGTCAAACTTGGGACTTTCAACGTCAATGGCCTGCCATGCCGGGACTGTGCCACTTTATTTGTCGACTTAGGGCTTGTTAGCCTCAGCAGCCAGTAAGCTGCTTGAGTGCAGATGCCTCTAGCTTCAATGGCTGGGAGCAAAAGGCAGAGCTCCAGCCCAAGATCGAGGGGCTTTCATACAGTGCCTAGAGCCTGGCACTTTGAACTTGGACTTAAAAAGCCTCCAATCTGTGAGAATAAATTCCTATTTGTTAAGGCCATCCCATTTGTTGCATATTCCTATCAGAGTGGCACTAGGTAACCAGAACACATGGCTTGGTTTGGGTGCACCTTAGTCTACAAAGAGATATCTTTGCTCTTCAGCACCTCAAAGGGGTCTTTTGCAGATTTGCCCAGTGCAATACATCATCTGATTTCTTGACTGCTGCTTCCATTGTTGTCGATTGTGGATGCAAGGAATATAAAATCTTTGACAACTTCAA
>NW_006922399.1:717099-717695 GCF_000298275.1 Orycteropus afer afer | reverse complement strand
AACTCATATACAGTCCATCAATTCCTGGAGTCTTGTTTCTTACCAGTTCCTTCAGTGTAGCAGTCCTTATAAGCCCTACTTATTTCTTTTTACCTGTATTCATGAAACCATAGTGATCAACATTATTTCTTAGAAATGAGAAGTTCTTGTTTTTACCTCCAGAGTGCTGAGCTACATAGGTGAAACATACAAGTAGACAGAAATTGAAAGATAGTATATCTATGGTAGCGTAGTGCCTAAGGCACTTGACTGCTAACCAGAAGGCTGGCAGTTCAAACCCACCAGCGACTCCTCGGAAGGAAGATGAGGCAATCTACTTCTGTAGAGATGCTGCCTTGGAAACCCAGGAGGGGTTGCTACGAGTCGGGTCCGACTCCACGGCATATAACAACAACAACGATAATCACCAAAAAGCATATATTTATATAAGGAAGTTAGAGACTAAGAAAGAGCACATACATCTGTCTAAGAATACCAAGGAAGACATTTCAGATAATTACACTGGAGTCTAGAAGAGGCCAGCTGACTGGCAATGAGGTTGTCATAGGGAGAGAAGGGAGACTTGAGAAGGTACTAAAAATTTAGGCACAATTTGG
>NW_006922399.1:713212-714619 GCF_000298275.1 Orycteropus afer afer | reverse complement strand
TAGAGTTTCCATATATATTTTTTTCACTTATAAAATTGATATTCCTTATTTAGAAGAAAGCATTTGAACAACGTATTTTAAAGTGATTTTCTTTTTTTGAACTATGTCTTTATACTAAATAATGGATACTTGTCAATAACAGAGACTAGAAGAAAATAATGGGAGGCAGTCAATTTTGGGTATTTTCACTTGTTCTTCGACAGGTGTCTCTTGTATTGTGAAAATGGGATGTGAGCTTCGTTTTCTTTAAAAGTTCAGAACTGCAATCAAAAGTAATTTGCATAAAAGACAGCAGGTAAGAACATTTTGCAGCATAATTCCCCTTTATACCGAAAGAAAAAGAGAGAAGGAAAAGAAAAGAAAATCATCAAACAGTTTATGAGGTCGTTTCTGAACTAAAGTCAGACATTAAGAAACAGCCCATGGCTTTGGATGGAAAATCACTTAAAGTTATTCAGGTTCTTTGGAATGCATTTAAGGCAATACAGCAGATGGGGTGTTGAGTAACATCTTGAGTTAATTTATTTTTGAAGTACACAATGAGTTTTTATGATATAATTGAATTAGAGAGTCAGAGGGAATATCTTTCTCCTGTTATTTTATAGTTCTTTTGGAAAAAATACGAACATTTGTGGAATTATTTATTATAATATGCAAGCTATACATTTAACATCATACATATAACAAAAAAAAAAAATGGCCTTTTCAAATTAATTTGAGAAGAAGATACTAAGACTGTGTGTAAAACTGCTCCTCTGAGGCTTCCTAGTCAACTAGACTGACATTGAACAAGATGTAAGTTGATGTTATAGTTCAGTTTGAAATCCTGATTATATTTATGAATTAAGAAAAGTTGCTTGAATTTCTCATGAAAAGAAATAGAAGTAACTCTTCAATCCACTGTCCAGCTTTTGCTATCTAGTCCCAGGTAACAGTAATCTAACTTAAAAAAATCACACTTTATAGAAATTTTACTATAAAATTAAGTCTGTGTGTATGTGTGTGCATGTGTATGTGTATAGATTATGTGTGGAGGTACTTCAGATCTCCAGTGTGCTCTCTTTCATTTTCATTCTTGGTAAAGAAAATCAGGAATAATAATATAAAATGATTTGTCTTATTGATTAACCATTATTTTATTCATAGTTTCATATAAAGTGCTTTTTCTGTTGTTCTGTTGGAAATAAAAAGGATGTTTTGAAATTAAGAAAGTCATATAATGGTATTGTGTTAAAAATAATATTATTAAATCAGAGTGATCAATGCATTTTTTTTTTCAAATTCAACTTTGCATTCTTGTTTCACTAAAATAAAATGCAAAAAATATTGCACTTACTTCAAATAAATTAAATTACCTTAAATGTTTTTTGTCTCTTTGAGGTATTTGGAAGTCAAAAGAGAAAGGGT
>NW_006922399.1:683677-685086 GCF_000298275.1 Orycteropus afer afer | reverse complement strand
AAGATTATCTTCTGTGTCTGTGTTAATTGGTTTCCCTTTTCTTTGTTGAAGAGGGTCTGTGCAATCCTTCTGCCTAGTCCGCCATCTTGCCCCGCCTCTTCTGATTCTCCCTCCAATCTTGATGCCACATTTTTCTTCATATAGTCCTGCTTCTTGGATTATTTGCTCAGCATATAGATTGCGTAAGTATGGGGAAAGGATACAACCTTCCCTTCTTGATTTTAAACCATGTGGTGTTCCCTTGTTCTGTTTGAACAACAGCCTCCTGGTCACTGTACAGATTCCTCATGAGTACAATCAAGTGTTGATAGAGTAGAGGTTAAAAAAAAAGGAAAGACCCTGGACAAAAATAATTGACACAGTGACTGCAACGATGGGATCAAGCACATCAAAGATTGTGAGGATGGTACAGGACTGGGCAGAGTTTCATTCTGTTGTACATAGGGTCCCTGTGCAGCAGAGACCACTCTGTGGCACCTTACAACAATAACCACTAAGGTCTTGAATACATTATGTTGTCTGGGATTTACTTTGTCCATAAAATATATCTAAAGCAATGCAGAGATGGTCCTTTTAATTTACATAATAAAAAAAATTTGGACATGATAAAAAAAATTGTTTACCTTACAAATTCATATAATAGAATACACATTTTACAATAAAAACATATAAACATGACAGTTATGTATAAATTATGCAAGGAATTCAGAGTTCAACTCTTTCTCAGTTGCTTCTCATTAAGGAGCTCATGAAACAGCCAGAGATGTCTTAAAGGATCATTTTTCCTGTTATTTGATCTAGATGTCTTCTTTTTTGTGATTCACACCACTGCTCCTGAGGTCAATCAGTTGATATTACTCTTTTAAAAGTCATTTTCTATTCTTTAATCTCTGCTGGTGAATTTATATGCAATATAATTTTAAAGCAATGTTTAACAATTTGTCACAAATGTCACCCATTGCCACTGCAAAATCCCTATTGCTCCCTTATCTCCACACTGGAATATTCTCCACTTTTATTTTTGTTTCTGTAAGGCTCTCCAGCATTTTCACTCATTCTGGTAATTTTTCCTTATTCTTCTTTTTTCCTAAATAGTTTTCTTGTTCTCAGCTGGCTGTGTTAATAAACCTGTTCTCTGTCTGCTCTTTGTGTCAGTAAAAATATATTCCCAATTGAAATAAAAGGCATCCAAATTGGTAAGGAAGAAGTCAAACTATACCTATTTCCTGATGATATGACCCTATGCCTAGAAAATAGAGACTCAGTAAAAAATCTACTAGAACTAATTGAGAATTTTAGCATACTGGCAAAATACAAGACCAATTCCCAAAAATCAGTTGGATTCCTCTACAGCAGAAAATAAATGGCTGAAAAAGTAATAGGGAAATCAATACCATTTACAATGTTGT
>NW_006922399.1:673309-682524 GCF_000298275.1 Orycteropus afer afer | reverse complement strand
AGAAGAGAACATAGATGATCGGGACCTTCTAAAAATTAAATTTTTATGTGCATCCAAAGACTTCTCCAAAAGAGTCAAGGGAGAACCTACATATTCGGCAATGAGGTGTCTGACAAGGGATTTATCTCTAAAATTTAGAGAAAATTTCAACATGTCAATAACAACCCAAATTAAAAAAAAAAGAAATGGGCAGAAGACATGTAGACACATCATCAAAGAAGATACTGAGGCAGCAAACAAACATATGAAGAAATACCACAATTGTTAGCCATTACAGAGATGCAAATCTAAACTCAAATGAAATACCATCTTGCACCACCACTAGTAGCAAAGTTCAACAAGACATAAAATAATAAATGCTGTTGAGGATACAGAGAAATTGGGACTCTCATACACTGATGATGAGACTGTTAAATGATACAAGCACTGTGGAAACAATATGGCAGTTCTTTGAAAAGTTGGAATTAGAAATACCATTTGACCCAGCCATTCCATTACTAGGTGTATATCCTAAAGCAGTAAGAGCCAGGACAAGAACAGACATATGCACACCCATGTTCACTGCAGCACTATTTACAATAGCCAAAAGATGGAAACAACCTAGGTGCCCATCAACAGAAGAATGGATAACCAAACTATGGTACATACACACAACAGGATATTATGCAACCTTAAAGAATAACATAGAATCAGGAAAACAGCATAATGTGGATGAACTTCGAGGACATTATGCTGAGTGAAATAAGTCAGTCACAGAAGGACAAATATTGTATTATCCCATTATTGTAAAAAGTCAAGGAAAGGTTTATATATGGAAGGAAATTTTCTTCATTTGTTACTAGGGGTGGGAAAGGAGGATAGGGAACAATGTTAGGTAGAGACAAGTATTGATTTGGGTGAAGGGAAGGGTAATGTATCAAATGTGAGTGATCAACACAGTGTCATTTAGGAAGAGGAAGACATAGAGAGGTCCATGGGAGGTACAGACAACAAAGATAAACCCTTTTGCATATACAGTACTGTGTTGTCAGTGAAGGCAAACATGGGTATACAAGTGGATAGATGGGTGGACAGGCTGAACTATAAGGTACATCTGTGCAAGAGGTAATATGACCAAGATAACATATAGGGTTGGCAGACAATGTTTCTACAAGTGTGTTGGTATGTTCTATAAGAATTCCCAGGTACATAGTACAGATAGAAGAGACATAGTACAGATAGAAGAGACAAGGTTGTAGTCACTTCTTGGAAACAGCCAACTACCTGGAGGGAGTGAGTACTTGGTTGGATCTGTGGGCTTAGGGCCATAGTCACAGAGAACATCAAGCTCAATTGGCATAACGTACCCCACAAAACATTGTTCCACATCCTACTTTGGCAAGTAGCAACTGGGATCTTAAAAATTTGCAAGCAGCCATCTAGATTCACTGATGGGTCTCTCCTCATCCAGAGCAAAGAAGAATGAAGAAAACAAAAGAAACATGGAAACAATTGTCCAAGTGACTGATAGACTATGTGATCCTCAACCTATATGACTGTGAGACCAGAAGAACTAGATGGTCCTGGCTACCACAGTCAACCACTCACAGCAGGTTCTATGTAGGAAATCCTGGATAGAGTGGGAGAACAATGTGGAAAAAAAACTCAAAATCATTAAACAAATAAAAATAAAATAATAATAATAATAAAGGATCAGGTTTGCTGGTCTGATAGAGCCTGATGGAACCACTGAGACTAAGACAAATAGTTGGCCTTCAGGTCTGAAATTGAACCCAGTCCTGTGGCTTCCAGCCAAACAAGACAGGCATATGAGCTGAATGTTTACTTTAGGTAGATATACTCCTTGGAGAGAACAATCATGGGAAAATAAAAGGCTGTGTATGCACAGGGAAACAGCTCATGGGGCAGGAGTGCTTGGAGGGCAGGACAAGGGAAGAGTTAACTATGGTGAGGAAGTGGAAAATTTCAGTCAATGTCATGGGACAAAGTGTATGTGAGGTGCTGTATGGAAAGTGACGTTGCTCTGGCAACTTTCACCCAGATCACAATTAGATAGATAGATAGATAGATAGATAGATAGATAGATAGATAGATAGATGAATTCCCAATTGATGTCTGAGCTGGAAAACAAATACCCCCCATTAAACAAAAAGGGGGACCTCATGACACAATAAAGCCACTTCCTTCTAATCGATCCCAAATCATAGTGCTTAATAGGGCAGATTAGACCTACCGCAGAGGTTTTCCAAGGTTTTCAATCCTTACTGAAAGATACTCCTTCCTTTTTCCCAAACACATCATCCTATCTTTCTCACCAACAAAATAGTGTGATTTATGGGATTACATGTTGAACTATTTCGTATCTAATATTGGGTGGAGAACCCTAGTACTGTGTGTTGTTGCTATTATGTGCCATCAAGACAGATCTGCCCCATAGTGACCCCTCCTTGGGTTTCTGGGTGGTATCACTACGAAAGTAGATTGCCCAATCTTCCTTCTGAGAGTGGCTGGTGGATTTGAACCACCAGCCTTCTGGTTAGAAGTCAAGTGCCTTAGGCACTACACTAGTTTTTTTTTTTTTTTTTTTTTTTTTAATTTTCTCTATTTGGAGATAATTTGAAATCTCTATGAGCCACAAAATATTTTTAAAGGTATTCCTTTATCCTAATATTTGAGAATAAAGAAAAAAATAGTCTGTTCTATTGTTATTTATTTTCATTTTATATATACCTGAAAATATGTAAAACAACAAAAAATGGTATTTATTTGGTTCTTAGACATATTTCTTTTCTCTGTTCTGTATGTCTTGTGGTGTACTGGTACATTCCCTCTGAAACATAAGGCTATTCAAACAAACAAACAAACAAACAAAAACCTATAGCCATTATGGCATTGTTAATCCTAAAAAGACAAGTTCATAATTATACCTTAATATCATCCAATGTTCATTCATTGTTCAAATATTTTAGAGCTACAAACTAAAATATTTATGGAGGAAACATGTCTATGAAGTAAACGTGGGTGCAAATGATTTTCGATAATTGTTCTCTGGACTGAAATATAAGAAAACAAAATAATAATAACATCTCATACAGCTTATGAAAGGATAATAGGGCTTTAGGCACAGAAAAAAAAATATTTCTGAGATGATATTTTTTCTTTTTAATTTTCTATATGATTTTTTTTTGTTTAAGACAATTAAAATAATAGGTATGTAAACCAATATGTATTACCAAGTGTAAGGTACATTGTAGAAATAGTTTTGTGAAGACAAAAGTGGTGTTTGCATTTTCTCTTATCTCTCATCCTATACCCATTTGCTTTGAAGATGAAGTTAAGATGAGGTTATAGCAGACTGGGTTGGACCCAACCAAGTAAATCATATTTTTCTAAAAACAGGAGAGAATACACAGAGAGTTACAGGGAAGTAGGTCATGTAAACATGGAGCCAGAGATTAGAGTTATGCTGCGACAGTCAAGGAATACCAAGAGCCACCAAAAGATAGAACAGTCAAGGAAAGATTCTCCCCTACAGCTTTCAGAAGGAGTATAGCCCTGCTGTTACCTTGGATTTGAACTTCTGGTCAGAATTGTGAAGGAAAAGTTGTCTTTGTTTCATGTCACCTGGTTTTTGGTACTCTGTTCAGCAACCCTAGGAAGCTAATCATACATGTAAGTAAGACAATCTTCATCTTGGTCATGATAAGCAAGGATTTTTAGAGACATTATGAGAGCTTGTGGAAGTGGGTTGTGACTTACATTTTTAATTTTTCCAAAAAGAGGCAGAAACAGCAATAGTTTCAATACTACATTAAAAATAATTAAACCAATAAGTATAAATATCCTACCACTTTAATTTTATAGCAACCATATTAGTGAGATCTCTATTGCTACTGACACATAAATAGATAAGAAAACCATGTTTCAAAAATAAAATTAATTATTTTAGATGAAATAACTTTTAATTGGCATAAGATGGATTCTAAATTTTTTGTATCTGACTCAAAATCTATGTTCTTAACCACTATGGGGTATTGGTCTGATAATATAAGGACCTTGCTAACTTAGTTTGAAACCATGATATATTGATTCCACATTTTGTAGATAATTTTATTTCCAAATATTACCTAGATCTATTTTGGAGTTTTGTTTTGAACTTTAGCATATTAAATCCATTCATCATACTCCTTTTATATTTATCATTGGGTTATTCATTGGGTTATTCATATATGGTTCCACAATATATTCTCATATTCTCTCTTGAAATCCTTTAATGACCACTGGTACATGTAAATACAAGTTACATTTTCCACCTCTGGGGTTTATGGAAGAGCTCTGGTGGCTTAGTGCCTATGGCATTAATGTTAACCAGAAGGCTGGCAGTTCAAACCCACCAGCCACTCCTCAGAAGGAAGACTGGGCAATCTACTTCCATAGAGATACCACCTCAGAAACCCAAGGAGGGGTCACTATGAGTCAATATGACTTGATAACAATGAGTTTGGTTTGGGGTTTATATTAGTTTGTTTTTATGCCATTTATAATCTATGTTGGCATTAATTTAGCAAATAATTCCAAACACCAATATTTATTAGATACTGTTTTAGGTGCTTGTGGAAGAAACTCACTGCCATCAAGTCAGTTCGGACTCGTAGGGATCTGCAGGACAGAGTAGAACTGCCCCATTGGGTTTCCAAAGCTGTAAATGTTTATGGAAGGAGGCTGCCTCATATTTTTCCCAGGAAGCAACTGTGGGTTCAAATCACTGAACTTTTAGTTAGCAACTGATTGCTTTAATCATGGTGCCACTCTACATCAGTGGAAAGGCAGACATCAATCCCTCTCTTCATGAAGTTTAAACATTTTAGGTGTTTATTTTGGCTGTCTTTTCAAAATGAGGTTAACTTAGGTTATTAAGGAAAGATTTCTGGAGTAATAAATGGCAGATAATTTATTCTCGCCTTGTGGACAGTTTTCTCTAAAATGGTAGTCATCCAATTGCAAGGTAGTATGAATACTTTTCCTAATACAACTGGATTGGTCAATGATACAACCTTGGTCACAGAAGGCTTTCCAGTCAACCTCAGCTCACTGGCACAGTCGGTAATGGGTGCAAAAATTGGCCCAGGTCTGCAATTTGCAGCTCGAGGAGAAGACTATTTAATCATTAATATATCCAGCTGCACCTAAATTAATGTCTTGGCGCAAGTAGGAAGGTGAATTTGAGGAGAACCTTGAGGAAAAATTATATAAGAAAAGAACCTGGCTTTCCACGTTCAGTTCTGACGGTTTATGAAAATCTGAAAGTCAATTATGGGATTTGTTCAGCTAATTGGGTCTAGTAGCTTTGGAGTACATAATTCAGGTGGGTACTGCAGATTGACTTCATACCGATGCTTGAAATGCAGTTGCTAGTAACCTTAATTATATGCTTTAAGATACAACTTGAATGGATTTAGTCCTAGCTCCTGTCAGTCGAGTTAATCAAGTTAGCCCACTGAATGGTACACTCATGACAAAATTTCCTAGAAGCCACATTAGTTCGAAAGGATCTATGGCCTTATATTCTTATTGCTGATACCATTGGCTTTATCATCTAAATTAAATTTCCTTAGGCTGGTGCCACACAGCCTGCTGACCCCTTGTCATGACAACAATCCATCTTTTTACTTGGTTTTGGGAGTGATAAACAATGTCAAATCAGTTTGGAAGTTAGGTGGCTTTTTCCAGTCATGCTTCTTGCTGTTCAGCCTTAAAGAATTCATTTCCATTCAGAAGAGTGAGAGAACCTTACTTCTATGTCTTATCCACCACTGGAGTTACAGTGTTTACTACCAGATTCCAAGGAGTCTTCTCATACCCCATGAAACTATTTTTCTTATATCTACCCACATAGCCCTCATCTGCCAGTTTGTCATGATGTGGTGGCTGATGTAGCACTGTGAAGCTGGAAGCTATGCTACCATCATTCCAAATATCATCAGGGTCACTGATTGTGGACAAGTTTCAGTGGAGCTTAGAGACTAAGACAGACTCAGAAAAAGGCAGGGTCCATCCACTTCTAAAAGAATTGGCCAGTGAAAACCTTATGAACAGTAGTGAAACACTGATATATTACTGGAAAATTTCATGAATTGCCCTGAAACATTGTCTGAAGTAGTGCTGGAAGATGAACCCCTCATGTTGGAAGACACTCAAAATATGACTAGGGAAGAACTGCTTCCTCAAAACAGAGTGACCTTAATGATGTGAATGGAATAAAGTGTTTGGGACCTCCATTTGCTGCTGAAGCATGACTCAAAACGGGAAGAAACAATTGCAAACATCCATTAATAATTAGAACATGGAATGCACAAAGTATGAATGTAAGAAAATTGGAAATTGTCAAAAATGAAATCAAACACATAAAGATTGATATCCTAAGCATCAGTGAATTGAAGTGGACTCATCCTGGCAATTTTGAATCAGGCAATCATATTACCTACTATGCCAGGAATGGCAAATTGAAGAGGAATGGCATGGCATTGATTGTCACAAAGAATATTTCAAGATCTAACCTGAAGTATGATGCTGGCAATGATAGGATAACACCCATATACCCCTACAAGGAAAACCAGTTATTATTACTATTATTCAAATTTAAGCACCAACCACTAATGCCAAAGATGAAATCAAGGATATTTACCAACTTCTGTAATCTGAAATTAAACCAACATCTAATCAAGATGTATTGATTATTACTGATGATCAGAATGCAGAATTTGGAAACAGAAAAGAATTACCAGTAGTTGGAAGATATGGCCCTGGTGATAGAAATGACGCTGGAGTTTGCATGATAGAATTTTGCAAGACCAACAACTTAATCATTTTAAATACCTTTTGTCAACAACATAAACTGTGGCTATACACATGGACCTCAAGAGATGGAATTCACAAGAATCCAATCAACAACATCTGTGGAAAGAGGCAATGGATAAGTTTAATATTTTCAGCCAAAACAAGGCCAGGAGCTGACTCTGGAACAAACCACAAATTACTCATATTCAAGTTCAAGTTGAAGCTGAAGACAATTAAAACAAGTCCATGAGAGCCCAACCATGACCTTGATTGTATCCCCCCTAAATTTAGAGACAATTTACAGAATAAATTTGACTCATTGAACACCAATGAGTGAAAACCAGAGGTATTGTCAGATGATATCAAGAACATCACCCATGAAGAAAGCAAAAGGCAATTAAAAAGACAGGAAAGGAAGAATAGATCAAAATGGATGTAAAAAAAGACTTTGAAATTTTCTCTTGAGCATAGAGTAGCTAAAGCAAATGGCAGAAATGACAAGAAAAAAGAGCTGAACTGAAGGTTCCAAGGAGCTCTATCCACATTCTGATGGATCATCTCTCTTTGGAATGGGTACAAATATGGAGCCCTTCCAGTCAGTGGGCCAGGTGGCTGTCTTCCAAATTCCTTGACATAGATGAGTAAGTATCTCCAGCATGGCATCTGTTTGTCAAAACACCTCAAGGGGTATTCTGTCAATTCCTGGAAACTTGTTTTTCACCAATTCCTTCAGTGGTGCTTTTGCTTCTTTTTTAATACCAGTGGTTCTTGATGATATGCCACCTCCTGAAACAGACAAACATCAACCGATTCTTTTTGTTACAGTGACTCTGTGTATTCCTTCCATCTTCTTTCAATATTTCTTGCATCATTCAATACTTTGCCCTTAAAACAAAAAAAAAAAACAAAAAAAAAAACAACTCACTGCCATTGAGTCAGATCTGACTCATAGCGACCCCTCCTTGGCTTTCCAAGGTGATATCTCAATGGAAGTAGATTGACCAATCTTCCTTCTGAGGAGTGGCAGGTGGATATGAACCTCCAGCTTTCTGGTTAGCAGTCAAATGCCTTAGGCACTGAATCTTTCAACACCGCAGCTTGAGGCTTGACATTTTTCTTCAATTTTCTCAGCTTGAGAGACGCTGAGCATGTTCTTGCCTTTTGGTTTTCTAACTCCGGGTCTTTGCAGATTTAATTATTATAATTGAATATATTTTATGAACCCGTTGATTTGGTGAATGACTTCTTTTCCACTCCAATCATAAAAATGGATCATAAATAGTTTAAAAGGGTCTGGTATGAACTTTTTTTTCTTTCCCTTTTTGCCAACAAACTGTCAGCAGTATGTGAAGGATCCGAGACTTTATTGTACTTGCAAGATAAAAAGTCAGCGTGCCACAGTTGCATGAATGCTGGCAGAAGACATGAAACTCCTGGGTCAGGTATGAAGGACATTATTGCAAATAGCACAGCAATCTCCAGGAGCTTTGTGTTTGTGTTAGATCCACTTGCCTGCAACTCGTATAAGTTTCACAAGGGCACAACTCAAATGGGCAGTAAGTTTCACCACAGCTGAGAAACATGGAATTTAGGGACCCAGATATTTTATGTTAAGACTGACTTTTGTTCCAGAGAAAGACATTATCTTTCTTATATTGGACAATAAATAATTCTGCCATTCAATCTGGAAGGAGACACTCTCCCTATGTTCTAAGACTCTTTCCTGTATAAACACTTTTTTGAAAAGCTGGCCTGGAAGAAAGCAATGAAGAAATATGAGCGATCCATGAAAATATTCTTCCAACAGATATCCCATTAAGCACTTGATCAGCGTATCCCTAGAAACTTCACTTACGATGCAGTTCTCTGAATTTTCAGGGGCTTTATCTCCTATTCTGTGAATGCTAGTCTTCTTGCTCACACCTCCCATGTACTATCGATGTCTGGTCCATCGTGTTCTGTCACTAGGATATTATCAATGTAATGAGTCATGGTGATGTTCTGGGGACAGTAAGGTACTCCAGGTGTCTTCGTGTTATATCGTGGCAGATGGAGGGAGATATTACATAGCCCTGAGACACAACAGTCCATGGTGTAAGGCCACAGTAAGGAGAAAAGGACGCACAAAAGTGAGGTTAAGGAGAAGTTTTTATTCTGAGTTTCCGGGGGAGGTTTACGGGCCCCCGAGAGGGGCCCGGGCGAGGTTCACCGGGTCCCTGAGAGGGTCCCAGGAAGTCGCACCACCTGGCTGGGGAGGGGAGGGTTTATAGTCTTGTGGAGGACCTAAGCGGGGACACTAAGGAAATAGTGGGGTCCAATTAGCTGTTAGTATGGGTCTGCACTTAATTAGCATGAGGGGGCTTCACAAGAGGAAGCTT
>NW_006922399.1:642874-668911 GCF_000298275.1 Orycteropus afer afer | reverse complement strand
AAGCTTACAAATAAAAAATATATATATATATATATTCAAATGCACAATTCAAATACAGCAAATCTTTTGCAGTTTTCTTTATTCATTGTCCAGCTCTCCCATGCATGTGAGGCTATTGGGAACCTATGCACAATGTTCCATAACCAAAATAAATAGACACAGATGACTTTTGGGAAGAAGTATGGTAATGATAGCAGTAGAAATTTATCACAATGTTGCAGAGCCCTTCTATATAGAAATCCATTTCAGGAAGGGTTCCTTAGGCAATAATTTCTACACTGAAAAATTGGTTCAAGTCTCTGAATTGAAAAAAAAAAAAAGATTATAATTTTGTTTGGGGAGGCATTCTCACATTTTTTTTATTGTGATGTGGGTGAAAATTCACAGAGCAAATTCACTTTCCATACAGCAGTTCACATACACTTTGTCTCATGACATTGACTACAATTTACCCCAATGAAACACCTCACCTCCCACTTCCTCCTGATAATTACCTCTTTCCTCGGTCCATCCCTCCATGCACTCTTGCCCCCTGAACTGTCTCTCTGTGCATACACAGCCCTTCTTTCTCCCATGATTGTTCTCTCCAAGGGATATATCTACCTCAAGTACATGTTCAACGCTTATGCCTGTTTTCTATATGGCTGGAAGCCACAAGTGTGGGTTCAATTCCAGAGCTGAAGGGCAGCTAGGGACCATAGTCTCAGTGGTTCCACCAAGCTCTATCAGACAAGCAAATCTGATCCCCCCTCCCTTATTTTTTCCAAATGATTTTGAGTTTTGTTCCAGGGATTATAACTTTTTACTGGAATAACCATGTTTGCTTCTTGCTCCTCTATTCTTGTGTGTATATGTTAAGCAACACCCTTTATGGGTTCCTATTTTATTTTTAAGGACATCATATTCTTTTAACTATTACCCAACACCCTGCAGATAAAACTTTCTTGACTACCTCTCCAATCTTGCTAGTCATTATGTTAACTGAAGTTTCTGGCTTCTGCTGGTTAAGCACTGTCATCTGGTTTCTGTTTCGTTGGGGACTCATCATTCCCTTGTATATTATGAAGTTGAAATCTGTGATAGCTTCCCCTGCCTCTGCACTTCCCTGCATTGGAGAGTGATCACTGAACTTCAAGATGCAGGTGCTCCATTCAGAAATACATCCCTGGGAGTCTGTCCTCTGGGCTCTCTTATGGAGCATTGTTCTCTGGTGAATATTCTGGCCCTACATGTTATACCCATTCATTCATGATTACTTCATCCAGCCTCTTTATTCTTTTTTTTTTTTTTTTAACCATCTGCTAAAATAAACTCAGGCATCTCCACTTCATTGAACATTGTTGTTGTTGTTGTTATTAAGTGCCGTCAAGTCGTTTCCGACTCATAGCGACCCCATGCACAGCAGAATGAAACACCGCCCGATCCCGCGCCAGCCCCACAATCCCTGCTATACTTGAGCTCATCATTGCAGCCACCGTATCAATCCATCTCTTGGATTGAAGGCCTCCCCCTCTTTCGTCGACCCTCCACCCTACCAAGCATGACATCCTTGAACATTGACCATCATTTTGTCCAGACTTCTGAGTGCTGAGTTATCAATGAGTTAGCCCCATTTTCTGGATTCCTGGCCAGAGTGTTTAATCTCATGTCCTGAGAAAAGTGTTGACATTCCTTTCTTAATTCCAGCACCGGGAGCAAGCATCCATGACATCCATATCCAGAGCTATTCTTCTGTCACCTATCAGTACACATTAACATTCGTGGAACTCTTTCAGGGCACAGCCTCACATTTATTAGACCCAACATTTCAATATGTTTATTAGGCTGTGACCTAACCCTAATTATTGGCCTGGCAGAGAGAAGAGGAGGTAGGGACAGCTTCTGAAATGGTCTATGCTAGCTTTGTGGGGAGAAGCCCCAGTAGTATCTTGTAGTATGATGGAAGGATTTTCTCTTAATAGGGAGAGTTGGGCTACCTCTTTTGGGTTCTGATGCTTCATAGGTATTTACAGAACTAGCATTTTTAAGAGCATATATACAGATGTTTGGGTGTCACATTTCAGAGCCTCAAGCTTTCCTAACCAGAACCCTAATCTTGCATAGCTAAGCTGCCATAGCTGAGCATTCCAACATCTCTAGATTTCGGTGCTGTCCACCAGCAAACAGCCAGCTTGCTGCTCAAGTATACTTATTCTTCTACAGATGGAAATGAAAGCCTCTTTCCAAGCTAACCTCTGGTACAGATTTATTGGGAGAAAAGTCTTAAGGCGGGAAAAATAGTGGTACCTGGATGATATAGGAATGATTTTTTCAGTGGGCTACAAGTCTCTCCCATGTGAAAAAGAGAGAGAGAAAGAGAGAGAGAGTGAAGGAAAAAGGGATGATGAGTCTCAGATTTAGTATTTAGATTTGAGTCTCAGATTTCATATTTCAAAGGAAGAGTTCACCAGAACAATGATGAATCCACTATCCTTTGCTATCTATCAGAAGAGCTCTGGATCTTGCAGAAAGGGGCCTACTTTAGTTTTTTCCTGGGCTCAATCATTGGCTGAAAGTTGTCTGGAGAAGAGGACCATTGGAATAAATATAATTATAGACTCAGAGCATACCAGCTAAGTTTATTCATCAAGTATGCTTTCCACATCAAGAGAGAGAATTGAGTGGCAAATTTTCATGACCAATCTTCTAGGCAAAGACATCTTCTTGATGACTAAGGTGTGTCTGACTCAAGCCATGGTATTTTCAATTGCCCCATATACATGTAAATGCTGGACAATGACAAAAGAAGACTGAAGAAGAATTGACATATCTGAATTGTCATATTGGTCAAGAGTGGTAAATATACCATGAGCTGTGAGAAGTATAAACAAATCTGACTTACTGGAAGTAAAACTAAAATGCTCCTTAGAAGAGAGGAGGGCTAAAGTACAACTCACTTACTTTGGGCACATCCTCAGGAGAGATCTATCTCCAATAAAGGACATCGTGGTTGGTAAAGTCGAGAGTCAGCAAAAAGAAGAGAAACCCTCAATAAGATGGCTTGATACATAAGCATGAGAATGGACCCAAAGATGCCAATGAATTAAAGATGGTACAGGACTGGGTAAGGCTTCATCATGTTATTCATGGGGCCACTGTAAGTCAGAGCCAATTTAATGACAACTAGTCATAGCAACTGGTAGCATAGTGGCTAAGACACTTGCCTGCTAACCAGACAGCTGGCAGTTCAAACCCACCAGCCACTCCTTGGAAGGAAGGTTGGGCAATCCTACTTCCATAGTGATACTGCCTCGGAAACCCAAGGAGGGGTCGCTATGAGTCAGGGCCAACTCGACGGCACATAACAACAATGACAACAGTCACAGCAACACCTCCTTGGGTTTCCAAGGTGGTATTTCTACAGAAGTAGATTATCCAATCTTCCTTGTGAGGAGTTTCTGGTGGGTTTGAACTACTAGCCTTCTGGTTAGCAGTAAAATGTCTTATGCACTATTCCACAAGAGTACCTAACTAAAACAATCTTCCAAGAGTATTATAAAGCATTGCATCTTAGAACAGGTTATCCAGTGGAAGAAAAGAAGAATAACCTGCCGGTCCCTGTTTCTTATTTGTCCAAGGGTCTCTCCATAAGTATAGACTTCCTATACTTCTGGGTTACCCACGCATGGGTTCCTTGGTAACTCCTGCTTTAGCAGCAAAGAGGCAGCTCTGGGTAGGACTCACTGTGAACCTAAGAAAATGGAGCGTTGGTTTATACCTATATGAAGTTAATCACTATGGAATGGGTGAGGTAGAGCCTATGCAAAGTTGATCACTCTAAAGCTTTAGCAGTTAAAACTGAGTGTCTGAAGAAATGTGATCAATCTTTCTGTCATAGAGTTCTTTGAAAAGGAAACATTGCAGTATATAAAAGAGTTAAAACCATTTACTTTAGTTAGCTTTATGTCTTCCTATACCAATAACCCAAATCATAGCTATTATGATATATTTTAATAAATTAAGTATTTTCCTCCATGGATCTAAGCTGAGATTAATTGTATCACTTGATTATGTTTAATAAGAAAACTGAAATATTTAAACAATTTCAAATCAATTAGATTATTCTTTAGATAGGATTTTTAAAATATATCCCTGAGGTTTACTTTGAAAATTTTCTGTCATCCCAATATGGTTGTGAATGAAGAGTGACCTACATCACTTTTTTTTTTTTTTTTGGTTTCCCACTAATAGCAGGTAGTCAGAATGGAACAGCATGTGCAGTCTGAAAATAAGCAGGCTGGCTTGTCTAAATATATTTATAGCTGGTATATTATCTTTTGCTCTTTATGCTTGAAAGATTAAGGGTCAATGTATTTGAAGAAGAAAAAGTAGAACTTCCCTGGGAAGTAAAGCTATTAAGAGCAATGGACTTTCACACCATGTAGCTGCACAAAAGACATACAGATTGAGACCTATCAAATGTGCCTTTAACTTCTGCATAGGGGGTAGAAGGGTAACAGAGCGACGGCACAGGCAGCTCAGAAAGTAGCCTGAGATCAAGGTCAAACTAGCAAGTACGCAAAGGTGGTGCTTATACTAGTCCTGGGCAATTTCACACAGCAGGGAGAATGGGGTCTAAGTGATAAAAGAAAGTAAAAGAAAAAAAAAGAAAGAAAGAGAAAGAGAGCATTTTTATATTCTGTTAAACATCATTTGGTTTATATGGTTTTAAAATATCCTCATGTACGTCTTCACACTTTGGATCACACATTTACATTTGCAATATATGTTCTGATCTTTTTTCTCAAGGTCTTGTCTCATGCCTACATAAAAAGCCCCATTTTGAATCTAATGTCATAGGTGGATGCTGTTAGTACCCTTCAAGTTTCAGGCATCCACTGACCACTTGTCAATCTCTCTCAGTTGTTACAGATTTTAACCTACCTGTTGTTCATCATTCCCTTCAACATTTTAGTGTCTCAATTCTTGTTGATATTATTATTCACAGAAATATGCTTACCACACTGTTGTTGTTGTTATCTGCCATCGAGTCGGCCCGACTCATAGCGACCCCTCCTTGGGTTTCCAAGGCAGTATCACTACGGAAGTAGATTGCTCTATCTCCCTTCCGAGGAGTGGCTAGAGTTCTCAATTTCTTAAATTTCTCTCCACAGTGATCTTTTCTTTGCCACCGCGACCATTTATTTCTGTGTTATACCCTTGAATTCCAATTCCTAAATTGCCTCCTATAATCTTAGTTTCAAGCACCACATATAGTTGCACATATCCCATCTTTCTCAGTTACTCCCTCTTACCCTGTTTTATCCTGAAACCCTGGTGGTACAGAGTTAACTACTAAACTGCTAACTAAAATGTCAGTGACTCAAACCCATCAACTATCCCACAGAAGAAAGATGTGTCAGTCAGCTTCTGTAAAGATTATAGTCTGTGATACAATGTGGGAAGTTCCATTCTGTCCTATAGAGTCACCATTAGTCAGAATTGACTCAACAGCAATAGGTTTTATGATACCTTGTTTACAGTGGTTATTTAATCTCATTTTTGTTATTGTTCCTAGGTGTCATCAGATTCATAATGACCATATACATTTTGCTCATATACAGCAAAATGAACAGTGCTTAATCCTACACCATCCTCACAGTTGTTCTGTTTGAACAATAGTAGCCACTGGGATGATCCATCTCATTGAGAATCTTCCTTTTTGGTGACTTCCAAGCTTGACATCACTTTCTGTGACTGTTCCCTCCTGATAACACGTCCAAAGTTCATGGAAGTAAGTCCACCCATCTTCCTTCAAAGGAGCATGGTGGCTGTATTTCTTCCAAGACAGATTGGTTTGGTCTTCTGGTAGTCCACAGTATCTTCAACATTCTTCGCCAACACCATAGTTCAGAGTCATTGATTGTTCTTCAGTCTTCCATAATTATTGTCCAGCTTTTGCATACGAGGCTATTGAAAATACTTTGACTTGGGTCAGGCGCACCTTAGTCCTCAAGGTGGTATCTTTACTTTTTTAACATTTTAAAGAGGCCTTTCACAACCAATTTGTCCAATGCAATACTTTATTTGATTTCTTGACTGCTGTTTCCATAGACATTATTATGGATCCAAGTGAAATTAAATCCTTGACAACGAATATTTTCCCCATTTATCGTAATGTCATTTATTGATTCAGTTGTGAGGATTTTTGTTTTTATGTTAGTCTGTAATCCTAATGAAGGCTGTAGTCTCTGATCTTCAATAGTAAGTGCTTCAAATTCCCCTCAGCAAAAATGTAATCCCATTGGCACCTATAATCTATACCCTAGTATGATCCAACAACCCCTTCATTTCCTCAATTTGTGAATTCATATTCAGTTTAAAAGAAGCCCTGTCTAGGAGCTCTGGTGGAGTAGGGCTTAAGGCATTTGACTGCTAACCAGAAGTCTGGTGGTTCAAACCCACCAGCCATTCCCCCGAAGCAAGATTGGTCAATCTACTTCTGTAGTGATATCAACTTGGAAACCCAAGGAGGGGTCACTATCAGTCGGATCTGACTTGATGGCAGTGAATTTCTAGTGATGTGGTGGTTAAAACTATTGACTGCCCACCAAAGGTGGGTGGTTCAAACACACCAACTGTACCCTGTGAGAAAGATGTGGCAGTCTGTTTCCAAAACTTTTACAGCTTTGGACATCCTATGGGACAGTTCTACTTTATGCTATAGGATAACTATGATTTGGAATCAGCTAGCTGGCAGTGGATTTGGCTGGTTTGGTATTCAGCTCAAATTTTATAGTAACGCATAGTTACTTGCTAGATTCACTTGCAAATTTCTAGATTCACTTACCCTTTGCTTACTTTTGACATTTTTTTTTTAACTGAAATCATGTTTAACTCCAATGATTTACCTAATCTAAGCCTTTGTTCTAAAAAGTGAAGATATAGAGGGAAAAACATCATGCTTACTATTAACTTTCAATTGCATGATCATCAGTCCCACATGGATAATTAATGTTGCCTAAATATTCACTTTCCCTTTTTTTCTAGAAAAATCATTATGCATATGCATGTATACATATTCTGCTGTGACAGTTGCTAGATTTCAGGCAGTGATACAACTTTCTGTCCAACTAAGAATAGAAAAGCTTCCAAAAGAGAGCTTCCAGAAACTCCAACCACATGGGCCTATCTAGACACTCCCACCACGTGGGGCAATCTCCTTGGACAAGCAGTGTGTTCTTTCAAGATTCCTCTTGTGATGGATGGATTTTCCTTTTCCTATGTGTGGTTAGACACTGTTCCTTTCTTTCTTTTCTTTTCTTTCTCTTTTTTAAATCTATCACTCTCTTCTCATGTATTTTTCGTGCATCATCAACTTTTCTTCTGTAATGAAAATGCTGACATGTTATCATTTTTTCTATTTAAAAATAGTAAAATTATTTCATCTCCACTTATCTTCTGGCAATATGTCTCTTCCATTATGAGACACAAAGTCCTTAAAATTATTATATACATATATGAATCTTCATTACCATTGAGTCATTTCAGCTCATAGTGATCCCTCCTTGGGTTTCTGAGGCGGTATCTCTACAGAATTAGATTGCCCAATCTCAAAACTCTCCCTTCCCATCCTCCCTTATTTGTTTTGATTGGTCTTTTATCCCCACCACTTTACTAAAACTGCCTGTACCAGTTGATATTTACAGTCTCTATCTTACTTGACATGGGAGCTCTGGTAGTATAGTGGCTAAGGCACTTGACTGCTAACCAGAAGGCTGGCGGTTCAAACCCACCATCCACTCCTCGGAAGGAAGATGGGGCAATCTACTTCCATAGTGATACTGCCTCGGAAACCCAAGGAGGGGTCGCTATGAGTTGGGTCCGACTAGATGGCACAAAACAACAATAACAACAACATCTTACTTGACATACCAGCAACACATTTTGGCTAAGGTGATTGTTCTCTTTTCCTTGAAATGCCTTCACCAGTTTCTAGGTTTTAGTTCTATCTGTTCAGTCATATCTCCCCTTTACTGGTGTCCCATCCTGCTGTAACTCTTAGTAAAATAGTAGCTCAGGTTTAAATTTGGGGTCATTGGTTTCTATATTTCTTCATTTGATGATCCAATACAATCTCATATTTTAGCTCCTTTTATTTGCATTTCTACATATTTCTCTCTGGTAGCATAGTGGCTAAAGGCACTTGACTGTTAACCAGAAGGTGGTGGTTCAAACCCACCAGCCACTCCTCAGAAGGAAGATGAGGCAATCTACTTTCGTAGTGAAACTGCCTCAGAAACCCAAGGAGGGGTTGCTATGAGTTGGGTCCAACTCTATGGCACATAACAACAGCAACATATTTCTCTAATAGATTTATTTATACTTCTCCATTTACTTCTACTACTGAGTCATGGTCTTAAGGAAAAGAAAAGTTATGCTATCTACTACCATTGTAATCTCAATTAATGGTTAATAAAATATTATTTACTAGCTAATCTGGTCACTATGTGGAGCCATCTTTTTCTTTATGTCTTTTCTCACTTTTTTTAAAAAGCTTTTTACTGTGATTTTATGAAAGTTTACAGAACAAATTGGCTTTCCATTCATCAATTCATACAGATTTTGTTTCATGACATTGGTTTAAATCCCCAAGATACACGATCACTCTTCCCACCACTTCCCTGTGTTTCCCATTTTCATGGGTTCTTTTTCCTCCTCCCTTCTTGCCTTCCGAGCGTTATCCCTTGGCAAAAGCTGCCCTTTTGATCTCATATGGCCAAATATTCTAAGGATTCCATCCACCTCCAGTGTTATTTCTCACCTTAGCGACCTGTCTTAGCTTGGCTGAAAGTTGAATCACTGAGGTGAGTTCAGCTGCCAGCTTGAAAGGTCATTAAGGGGCAGAGTTTTGAGGACTCCACCAGTCTCTGTCATATGAGTAAGCTTTTTTTTTTTTTTTTTTTATAATTTCAAGTTTTGTTCCACATTTTTCTCCCACTCTATCTGGGACTTTCTACTGTGATCCCTTTAAAAAAAGTTGTTAGTTATAGTGAGACATCGTCTATTTCTTCTGCTCTCAGGTTGAGTGTGGTAGTTAAGGTTATGTGCCACTTTGGCTGGGCTTGGTTTTGAGCATCTAGACAGCTGGATGTAATATTCCCCATAATGAGACTGGTGATCGATTCAAAGGTGGAATCTACTGTGCATAGCTGAGTAGCTGTCTTAAGGAAGCTTTAAGAATGGTCTGCACCTTTTGGCACACTTAAATCTTGCATGCAACCAAGTTATTCAGCAGTCTGCCATGCTGTAGACTGATCTTGTGACTCGTAATGGACTTGAATCAAAGGCCTACTGTGTGGTTTGGTAATATCGGGATTGTGTCTTTTTACTTGTTGATCTTGGGTTTGTCAGCCTCAGCAGCCAGCAGCTGCCTGAGTGAAGAAACCCCCAGCTTCAGTGGGCTAGGAGCAAGAGGCAGCACTGAAGCCCAAGGTTGAAGGGCTTTCACAAAGCCCCTAGAGCAGGCACTCTGACCTCGGACTTCTAGCCTCTGAAACTGTAAGAGTTGAACTTGTGTTTGTTAAAGCCACCCATTTATGGCATCTTCTGTTGGGGCAGCACTGAGGTAATCAAAACAAGGATGAGGTTGTTATGATAAGGTTCATATGATATGAACTATTTGCTTTCATGGATCTTTGATTTTCTTCATTCTTTTTTGATTCTGATAGCGAGAGACCAGTAATCACACCTGAGGTGCTGCACTCTAGTTTTTAAGACCCTAGTCAGAACTCACCACAGTAGGATGGAGAACACTGTCTTTGTAAACTATGACAGTTTAGTTAGCTGTTCCCTGAGACTATGGTCCTAAATCTTGAAGCTCAGTGAATTTTTACCTCAAGGTGTTAGATTATGGCTAAGAAGTTTCCATAAATCACCCCTTGATTTCTCTACTATATATATGGATATACATACAGTGTGTACAAATATGTATGTAAGAATATCCTCTGCCACACTTATATATGCTTGTGGAGTAGTCCCATTCACCTCTGCATTTCTTTTTGGCTTGCCTGTTTGCCTACATAAGCACTCATAGGTTATTGTTTCTTATCACTGATGGTGCAGGACTGTATATGTAATAGTATTTCCCTTTGTTGTCTATCTCTTGTGTACTTCCTTTGCCTTAGTGATCTTGTGTAGATCAGCTCCTTATTGTATATTGCTTTTCTCTTTACTCAAATTAATGTATGTCTATTATTTAATTGGAGCTCTGGTAGTGTAGTATCTAAGGAATTTGACTGCTAACCAGAAGGCTGGAGGTTCAAACCCATGAGCCACTCCTCAGAAGGAAGGTTGGGCAATCTACTTCCGTAGTGACACTGCCTCAGAAAGCCAGGGAGGGGTCGCTATGAGTCGGAGGCTACTCGATGGCAGTGCATTTGTTCATTATTATTTCATTAGAGATTTTCTCTCCTCTTCTTCTCAAGGATATATACCTACAAGTGAGATTACTGAATCAAATGGTATTTGTGTTTTCATCTTTTTAAGGAATCACCACAACATTTTCCAGGTTGGTTGCACCAATTTACAATCCAACAAGCAATGTATGAGAGTTCCAATCTCTCCACACCCTCACCAGCATTTGATGTTTCTTGTCTTACTAAATTTTGCTATTATTGCTGGGATGAGATCTTTGTTTTGATTTTCAACTCTCTAATGGTTAAAAGTCATGAGTATTTCTTCACATATAACTTAGCTGCCTGAATGTCTTCTTTGATGAAGAGTCTGTTTGCATCTTCTGAGTATTTTGTAATTAAGATTTTTATCTTTATGTTGTTGAGAGGTTGCAGTTTTCTATAAATTTTATTCGTCCTTTGTCAGATTTGTCATTGCAAAATATTGCTTTTCTATTTCTAGGTTCTCTTTTTACAGTTTTGGAGAAGTCGTTTAATGAGCATGAGTATTTAATTTTTAGGAGGTCCCAATCATCTGGTTTGTCTTCTGCTGTTTGTGCTTTTTTCACTTGTGTTTGTTAGTCTATTTATGCCATAAGTTAGGGGCCCTAAGTTTTCCCCTATTTTTTTATTGATGATCTTTACAGTTTTAGGTTTCACAACACCATCTTGTTGGTGCTTTGTATATGATGTAACTCATAAATCTTGTTGCATTGTTCTGCAAATGGATTACCAGTTTTGCCAGCATCATTTGTTGAAGAAATAGCCTCTTCCTCATTTATTGAATGTTGGTTATTTGTTAAAGATTGGCTGTCCATAGTTGGAAGGGTTTATTTCTGTATTCTCAAGTCTGTTCCAATGTTCTACATATCTGACATTGTACCAATCAGCACTAGGCTGTGTGATTACCATGGCTGCATAGAAGGTTTTGAGAATGAAAGTGTGAAGCCTCCTAATTTGTTCTTTTTCAGTAGTGCTTTGATTATTTGTGGTCTCTTTCATTACCATGTAAAGTTGGTGATGGATTTTTCTATCTCTTTAAAAATGTTGATGAAATTTGGATCAAGATTGCATTATTTGTAAAGATCAATTTGGGTAGTATAGACATTTTCACTTTGTTAAATCTCTGTACTCATAAGTATGGTATGTTCTTTCATTAACGTAAATCTTGTTTGGTTTCTTGCAGTAGTGTCCTTTTTTTTTTTTTTCACTTTGCACACCCTATCCATGGGGAAATTTGGATCTTTACTTCTAAATTTTTCCAGAATCTTTCTACTTCTCATTATCTCTGCTATGAGTTTTCAAGTCAAGCTACTAACAGTATTTCTCTGAATTAAGGATCTATTTTTGTTATAGTTGTTGTTCCCTATTTATCCTTTTACTATGAAGTCCATTGCCAGCAGTTTGTCCATTTATAAGTCAATTTTTCTCTTATCATTTCTCTGCTAGAAAATATTTGGAGGCCAGTTTTGTCCCTTGGTTCTCTATATAATTTAGGTCCTTTAATCTCTGCCTCATCCTTTAAGGTGTGTCTTTTTAATCATCCTATTCTGGTAATAATAGCATTGCTGTTCTTCCAAACAAGGAGGCTTGCACCTACTCAGGGTGCTTGAATTAAGAGGCTTCATTGTGTATTCTTCCTAGAGTTACATTATTCACTTCTTCTCTTTGTCATAGGTGAATAGTCACCCCACATACACTTTTTTATTTGCTCAGAACCTCATAAAATTACCTTATTCATAAAAAGGATCTTTGAAGATTTAGTGAGTTAAGGAACTTGAGATGAATTCATCCTACATTTAGAGTGGAGCGAAGACTAATAACTTGTGTCCTTATAAGAAGCAAAAACACAGAGAGACACAAAGAAGGGAAGGTAAAGATGAAAGCAGAGATTGGAAAGGTACATCTACAAGAAAAGGAATTCCAAGAATTGCAGGTAACTCCTAGAAGCTAAGAGAGCCATCAGTAAGTTTCTTCCTCAGAGCCGTCCAAATGAAGTAAATGCTCCAACATCTTGATTTTGGATCCCTGCTTACTGAACTGTGAAGAAATAAATTTCTTTGGTTCTAAGCTACCCATTGTATCATAATTTCCAATGCCAGTCTTAGGAAACTAATCTATTCTCTTTTAAATGTTTGGTTCAGAAGAATACCTGGGTCATAGTAGGCATTCAATAAGTATTTGTTTACACAATAAATACTTTTTGATACTTCTAAATATTTTAAAGTTTTAGTCAAAATCAGATATCCCCAAAAGTAAGTGACTAAAAATCAAATGCAACAGGAAGGATGAAGAACTGAAATTAGCACCTATACTTTATATCTCTCATTTTTGACCTGATATTCAAGTTTTATGCAATGGGAGAAAAACATATAAATTAAAAATCATACTAGAAAGTAATTAACTGTATGATCAACATACACACAAACAATTTAGAAACTTTATGTGAACATTTCTATTTATCCTTCTCTAGACATGTAGAGACTGGAAGCCTATGATAATAGTCTCATTTAACCTAGCAAAATAAAATAATGGTACCTCTTTTCTCACAGAAAATCCACTCTACCAAAATCAGCATGACCATAGAATTTATTTTCCATCCATAATCATGCAAATCAAGAAAATTGGAAAAATTCAAATGGAATGTTGACCTTGATATGGCAGCTGACACCATGAGTTGTTATGAAAGGGGTATCCTTAAGAATAAAAAAATAACCAAACATAACCAGGGAACCAAGGATATATATACAAAGTGAGAGATGCAATTAATTTAATTAGGTATTTTTTTCTACCAATTATACACAAAAAAATGGGAGAGTGCATAGTTTCATCAACAATTCTCAGCATGGCTATATCAGGAAATGTCCTGTAGAGACATGCTGTCCAACAGAAATTTCTGCAATGAATGCAGATATGGTGTAATGACCAATACGGTGGTTATACACCTTTTGTGGCATTTGAGCACTTGAAATATTGCTAGTGTGACTGTTTAACTTAATTTGTAATTGTATTTAATTAAAGAAAAAGAATTTAATTTAAATAGCTGCACAAGTCTAATGACTACTGAGGTTTTAAAAAAAATGTGATTACACAATTAAGAGTTTTGCACAATGGTATTTATTAGACTAAAGTTTATCATTTTAATATAACCTATGAACTAGGGAAATCCTCAAAATGTATGAAGGTATTCATTGAGAATGAGCACTGGTCTTAAAATTCAAGTTTGCTTTGAATCTTAAATACATTGTTTAACAAATGACCAGGTTCCAAATTAGCAAAAGTCATCTTTCTCTGTGAATAACAATAACAAAAATCATTACCTATGATAAAAATAAAAATAAATAAATAAAAGAAAAATCTTAATGAACAAAAACTAAACCAAAATAACTACTTAAATCAGAATATTTATATATTTTCAACTTGCCAGTATGACTATGTAATCAAACTGAGTTGGAAGAATGTTTTAAGACGTTAGAGCTAACTACTTCTTGAAGAATTGAGGTATCAAGGACAAGCTTTGTTTGAATATAACATTATTTGATGCTAAATGATCAATTATCTGAATCCTTATATTTTACTTTCTTTTGATTTGAAACTTTCCCAAGTTTTATGGGAATGCATAACCTGTAGTTTATATGGTCACAACTGCCCATTTACAAGAATATAAAGGTTTGAGAATTCACTTCTTTGCTAATTTATTTATCCATACTAACAAACAAATGTTATAGACTCAATGGTGTCCCCTAAAAATATGTGATGTAATCCATACCACTGTTACCTATAAAAATTACTCAGTCGGAATAGAGGTTGTTCTTTTGTTATGTTAATAAGGTCATACTAGTGTATGGTGGATACTTACCCTAACTATTTGTGAGTTATAAAATACCTGAATGGACAGAAATACACAAGCAGGAAGAGGAATTCAGACAATGGAGACAGAAACATCCATAGGCCCTTGAAGATCAAGGGTTGGTGGGAGCTCCTAGAAGCTAAAATAGCCAAGGAAGAATTGTGTTATAGATCGCACCCTGAACACAGACCTCTAGCTTGCTCCAAAACCAAAAAAAAAAAAAAAAACCCAACAAACTCACTGCGATCAAGTTGATTCCAATTCTTAAGGACCCCTCCTTGGGTTTCTGAGGCAGTATCTCTAAGGAAGTAGATTGTCCAGTCTTCCTTCTGAGGAGTGGCTGGTGGGCTTGAACCACCAGCCTTCTGCTTAGCTGTCAAATGCCTTAGACACTATGCCACCAAAGCTCCTCCTAACTTGCTAAACTTTGAGAAAATAATTTTTTGTCCTTTAAATCCACCCATTTTTGGTATTTCTGTTATAACAGCATTAAGTAATTAAAATAGAATTCATTAATATTTATCAAAATTCAACCAGAAGCTACAAAATTAACTGTTATTAAAGATAAATTTCTTACATTTCTGAGTAACAGAGAGCATCATTCTGGAGTCAAATTAGTAAATCTATCTGAATTTGAAATATGAAGGTGAGATTTAGGGCAAGAAGGAAAAAATTCTCAAGTAATACAATTCTGAAAATCTGTCTATAATTGGTTATGAAAAATATCAAAACTCAACTCAATGCCATAGAGTCGATTCTAACTCATAGTGACCATATAGGACAGAATGTAACTGCCAAATATTGTTTCCAAGGCTATGTTCTTATGGAAGAGCCCAGCTGATGTAGTGCTTAAAGTGCTCAGCTGATAACCAAAAGGTGAGACTTTTGAACCCACTGGCTGTTTAGTAGGAGCTCTGGTAGCATAGTGCCTAAGACATCTGACTGCTAACCAGAAGGCTGGTGGTTCAAACCCACCAGCCACTCCTCAGAAGGAAGATGGGGCAATCTACTTCCATAGTGATACTGCCTTGGAAACTCAAGGAGGGGTAGCTATGAGTCAGGTCTGACTCAATGGCACGTAACAACAACAACAACAGCTCTTTAGTGGGAGAGAGATGTGGCAGTCTGCTTTGGTGAAGATTTACTATGAGGCAGAGCTACCCCATCTTATAGGATCATTATGAATTGCAATTAACTTCCTCACAGGAGATGATCATTAGGGGAGCAGATTGCCACATCTTTCTCCCTCAGAGTGGCCAGGAAGTTCCATCCACAGACTTGTAGTTAGGAGCTGAGCACCAAACCTATGCACCACCAGTGGTTCTTTATAATAGGTTACAGGTGATTATAATATTTTCTTGGTATAAGTTGTGAGTGAACCATGATTCAATTTGTTTGGGCAGCAACCTGAACATGGATCTTAATAACGTCTAGTTGATAATTTAACTTGAAGTAGTTTTGAGATATCAAACATTGTGCCCATGTAAAATATTTCCTTTATAGTATTGAATGTATTTTTATTGTTTCTCAAAGAAATTTGGTTATCTTTAATTATTTTTATTAATACCATTCAAAACTAGAGAATACAGGCATACCACAGGGATAATCCTAGTTAGCTTCCAGATTGTCCCAATAAAACAATTATTGCAATAACCTAGCCATATAAATATTTTAATTTCCTAGTCATATAAAAGTTATGCTATACAATACTGTCCATTCAATGTGTAATAACATTTTGAAAAAGCTTGAAATATTATGAGATTACGGAAATGTTACACAGAGACATAAAATGAGCACATGCTGTTCAAACAATGGTGCACTAGGTGTACTCGACTTAGGGCTGGTACAACACTTCAATTTGCAAACAACGCAGCATGTGTGAAGCACAATATGGCAAAGTGCAGTATAGGGAAGTTCAATAAGGAGGGATGCCTGTCTACCATTCTATACTGAAAATGATCCAAACCCACCCATTGTCATCAAGTCAATTGCAACTCATAGTGACCCCATTGTGTTCTGTAAATCTTTACAGAAGTAGATTACCTCATCTTCAGCCCATAGGGGAGCTAGTGTGTATGAAGCACTGACCTTCTGGTTAGCACCCAGTGCCTTACTCACTACTCTATCAGAGCTCCTTGAAAATGATACAGCACTCAAAATATTTATAGTTAGATTTTTTAATTAGATGAAACCATGTGCATTAAAGGAGGTCTGGTAGTATAGTGCCTAAGGCATTTGACTGCTAACCAGAAGGCTAGTGGTTCAAACCCACCAGACACTCATTGGAAGAAAGGTTGGGCAATCTACTTCCATAGTGATACCCCCAAGGAGGGGTCGCTATGAGTTGGGTTCGACTCGACGGCACATCACAACAACATGAACATTAAGAGATAAAGTTACCTATAAAATTCAATTGATTTGATGCTAAGAAACTGCCCTAGTTGTCTAAAGTAGAATTAGATAGAGCAGCAGAAAACAACTCAATAACATTTTCCGTTTCTTTATAAACTATCTGATCTACAATATTAACTCTTCTTATAGCTAATTGTTAAAACTTGATGTCTACCAGAAATACATCTACCTATGTTTTATCGACTATGTGAATCATAACATGTTATGGGTAATACTCAGAAAAATGAGAATTCTGGAACATTTAATTGTGCTCATAAAGAATTTGACCATAAGCCAAAAGGCAGATGATTGCGGAGAACATGGCTATACTGAATGGTTTAAAATCAATAAATGTGTGGGTCAGGGTTGTATCTTTTCACCATACTTATTCAATTTGTATGCTGAGCAAATAATCTCAGAAGCTAGACTATATGAAGAATGCTGCATCAGGATTGGAGGACAAGGACATGACACAACCTTGCTTGCTGAAAGTGAAGTTTTGAAACACTTACTGATAAAGATCAGAGGCTCCAGTCTTCACTACAGATTACACCTCAACATAAAGATAATTAAAATCCTCACAAATATGCAAATAAACAATATCGTGATAAAAAGAAAAAAGATTGAAATAGTCAAGGATTTCATTTTACTTGGAGCCACAATCCACATGCAGGGAAGCAGCAATTAAGAAATTAAATGGCATATTGTCGGGCAGATCTGCTGCAAAAGACTTCTTTTACATGCTAAAGAGTTAAGATGTCCTTTTGAAGACTAAGGAAAAATCTGACCCAAGCCATGGTATTTTCAATAGTCTCATATGTATGTGGGAGCTGGATAATGAGTAAGGAAGAATGCCGAAGACTTGATGCATTTGAATTATGATGCTGGCACCATGTATTGAATGTATCTGGGACTGCTAGAAGAATGACCAAGTCTATGTCAGAGGAAGTGCACCTGGACTGCCCCTTAGACTCAAGAATAGCCAGACTTCATCAGTTTGGTCAAGTTGTCACAATGGACCAGTCCTGGCAGAGGAAATCAAGTTTGGAAAACTAGAGGGTCAGCAAAGGAAATGAAGACCATCAATGAGACAGATTGACATACTGGCTGCAACTGTGGGCTCAAGCACAGCAAGGATTATTATAAGGATGGAACAGGACAGAGCAGCATTATGTGCTATTGTACGTAGGGTGTCTATGAGTCTCAAGGGCACTTAACAACAACGTTAGAACTGCACTGGCACAGGTATGATGCTTTGATTGATATGGTTTCTGGGAACTAGATCAAATAAAATATATATAATTACAAATTGCCTTTTTGGAAATAGCTGTCTAATTTGAATATTTAAGCTGCCAGTTTTGGAGTTTTCATTTAATCATGGCTGCAGATATTATTATTATTGGGAGCTCTGGTAGCATAGTGGCTAAGGCACTTGACTGCTAACCAGAAGGCTGGCGGTTCAAACCCACCAGCCACTCCTCGGAAGGAAGGTTGGGCAATCCTACTTCCGTAGTGATACTGCCTTGGAAACCCAAGGAAGGGTCGCTATGAGTCAGGGCTGACTTGACGGCACATAACAACAACAACAACAGCAGATATTATTACTACTAAAGAGACCACCCCTGCACCAACATAAAATTAGCTCTATATGTTTACTCTCACTGGAAATTACCTGACATTAAGTTCCAGAGAACTGTTTTCAGAAGAATTGTGGGAAGGCTCAGGTAGAGTCATCATGATAATGGATGCACATCTCTAAGGAATAATAGTTCAAACCCCAGAGATAAAAGGAATGCCTCAGGGACATCTGAATGTTCATGTTAGGAATGTACATTTTGGGGGTACAAGTTCTGTTCTAACACATTTTTTAGAAGAACACAAATCTGTGTACCTCACATATTTTCCTTTTGTAGAGACACTATATTTTATGCCTGCCAAAATCTCAGCTAGAAGTTCCTAATGTGCTAACTGAGCTAAACTCTGAGGTTTCTTCCAGCTTTATAATTCTACAGCTCTGTGGAAACTGGTACTGCAAATGCACTCATGATAATGATTTCTTCCCTAAAATAAAAATGGAATAAAACAGATGAAGATCCAGGTGCCACATGAAAAGCAAAATGACTAAATGTATCAACATGAGGTACATTGCGTCCTCATTGCTCAACTGAAAGGCAAATTTTATGGAATAATCCCCTGTTTGCTTATCCTCATGCATAGAAATACATTTATCCAGTGTGTAGAAAAATTAATTCCACCACAGAAAATTGAAAGCATACTATTCCAGAAAATTAAGGAAGTGTGATAACAGAAGTGACTTTTTCTCAAGTATTTGGCAATAAATATTGTTTTCATTTATTGAAGATCATCTAAACGTCATAGCTATTTGGTATTGAGAGGTAAGATGATTTGAGTTTACCATAGAATATGTGTTCAATAAATATACATCAAAAACTACTATGCTCAAATTGCAGTATTATTCACAAACAAACATATATATGTCACCATAGTATTAATGACTAAACCAACTTAAGATATTGGGGAAAAATAGTGGAGAGGATGTTTAAAATTGTCCTTATACATGTTAGTTGCATAATTACTTAATTAGACCTACTAATCCTTTAGAGAATAAATTATTTCAGAAGTAAATATATTAAGAATCTGACTTTTCATAGCAAACATGACAAAAATGTTCAAATAAATATTTAAAAGATTGAAGTAAGAGTTTTCATGCTTGTTTTTGATTATTAAAAGAAATGTAGAAGCAAACTTTTTATAGTAGGTCTACACATCTATATGAAGTGGCATTACCACAGGGGGGGAAATGATGTTTTAACTGTACAGATATCATGAGGCTTGACTTATGTGGCAGCTTGATGCTAAATTCTGCTTTTTTCCATTGGTTCAATTTTGTCTTTACCAAGCAACCACTAATTTTAGTCATTTAGATGTTCTTTAGAGTTCTAAATAGACACATTTAATTATCCTCTGGAAGGGAACTGCTTTCAGCAGGAATGTGAAGCTGTTGCCAGAGAGATTATAGAGAGGGTATTTGTTCTCTGAGGACTAGGGTAGAAAGATGATCGATAACTGGGGAACATTAAAGGGATCTGAGCTCATCAATGTGACTGTGGTCCAAGGATTGGTAAAATCAGCTGTCTAAACACGTGGTCAGAGTACATAGAATTCATTTTACAGTGTAAGTAATTTTATGGTGAAGATGGAAGTCATATGAAGAAAAGAATATTGGATTATCAGGAGTGTATTCTCCCTAACATCTGTTGGGGCCAAAGGTATGCGCACTAATACATTTAGCTGCATATGCAGAAGACAGCCCAGGGAAATGGAGAAGTCAGACAGGATAGGCTTCCCATGCTTTGTGTAGTTTATGGTCTATAGTACTGTTTATAGTCTCCTTGTATTCAGGGTCTTCTGTACCAAAGGCAAACTTAGTATCAGTGATGTGCATAGAGGGATAAGCAAAGAGAAAGACACATTCTATATCCACTTGTAATGCTTCATTCCTAAGCCCCTGAACTCCAACTTCTTCTGGATTATTTCTCCTATACAGTGAGACTGATGACAGGAACTTTACTTCCAGTGGTGGTCGTGGTGGTGGTGGTGGAAAGAGCAGAATTATCCTTATGTATAAATCTATCAGTCATCTGTCAGTTTGTCCTATGTTGTGGTTTATATGTTGGTGTGATGCTGGACACTACGACAACTACGACAAATATCAGCAGGGCCACTTATGACGGTTCCAGCATAGCTTGTAAACTAAGACAGATTAGGAAGAAGGATGTGGTGGTCTACTTTTGAAAGCATTGACTACTGAAAACCTTATGAATAGTAGTTAACCACTATCTGATACATTGCTAGAACATGAGCCCTTCAGGTTGGAAGACACCCAAAATATGACTGTGGAAGAGCTGCCTCCTCAAAATAGATTCAACCATAATGACGTGGATGGAGTAAAGCTGCTGAGCATGACTCTGTGAAGAAATACACTGCAAGCCTTCATCAGCAATTAGAATGAGGAATGCACTAAGTATGAACCTAGGCACATTGGAAATAGTCAGAAATGAAATGGAATGCATAAAGACCAATATTCTAGACATCAGTGAGCTGAAATAGAATGGTATTGGCCATTTTGAATCAGACACTCATATGCTCTACTATACCAGGATGAAAAATTAAAGTGGAACAGCATACTTTGATTGCCAAAAAGTTTATTTCAAGTTCGATGCTGACGTACAATGCTGCCAGTGATAGCATAATATCCATAGGCTTACAAGAAAGACCTGTTAACAAGACTATTATTCAAATTTATGAGTGAACCACTAAAGCCAAAGATGAAGAAACTGAAGGTTGTTACCAACTTCAGAAGTCTGAAATTGATCAAACATGCAATAAAAATTCATTTACAATTTCTGGTGTCCAGAATGCAAAAGTTGGAAATAAGAAAGAAGCATTGGTAGCTGGAAGATATGACCTCTGTGACAGACATGACACCAGAGATTTCATTACAGAATTTTGCAAGACAATGATTTATTCATCAAAAGCACCTTTTACAAAAACATAAGTGGATATTACGTAGATACATGTGCACCTCACCAGATGAAGCACACAAGAATGAAACTGACTATATCCATGGTAAGACAAGATAGAGAAGCTCAATATCATCTGTCAGAACAGGACCAATGGCCCTTTGTGGAATAGCCATCAATTGTTCACATGCAAGATTAAGATGAAGCTAAAGAAAATTAAAACAAGTTAATGAGAGCCAGAATATGACCTTGAGTATCACACACACACTCACTCACTGCCATTGAGTCAGTCCTGACTCATAGCGACCTCTTCTTGAGTTTCTGAGGAAGCTAACAAGAAAGCTCGTGGTTCAAACTCACCAACTAATCCTCAGAAGGAAGGTTGGGCAATCTACTACCATAGTGATAATGCCTGGGAAACCCAAAGAGGGGATGCTATGAATCAGATCTGACTTGATGGCAGTGAGGATTTTTTTGGGGGGTGGTGGAATGGGTGGGTGGGTATCTCTATGGATGTAGATTGCCCAGTTTTCCTTCCAAAGAGTGGCTGGTGGGTTTGAACTGCTAGCCTTCTGGTTAGCAGTCAAATGCCTCAGGCATTAAATCACTAGAGCTCCTGACCTTGAGTATATCACTCCTGAATTTAGAGACCATTTGAAAAATAGATTTGGGGCACTGAACACCAATGACCAAAGAACATATTAGTTGTTGAAAAAAAAACAAGCATATCATATATGAAGAAAGCAAAAGTCAATTGAAAAGTCAGGAAAGAAAAAAAAAAAAACATGGAGATGGATGTCAAAAAAGACTATAAATTGCTATTGAATGGAGAGTAGTTAATGTAAATGAGGAAATGATGTTATAAATGTACTGAACAAACCTCAACGGATGGCTTGAGAATACAAAGTAGTTAAAATAATGAAATATGCAAAGACCTAGAGTTAGAAAATCAAACAGGGGGAAGACACTGAAATAACTGATGAAAGAATTCAAGCCTTGAGATGTAATATTGAATAATTCTATGAGCAAAATGGATTAAACTGCAACAGAAAGAAAACAAAATCCTCACAACTAGACCAATAAGCAGCATCAAAATAAATGGAAAATAGATTGAAACTGTCACAGATTTCATATTACTTAGATCCACAGTCAACACCCATGCAAATAGCAGTTCAAGATATCCAAAATTGTATTGCACTGAGCAAATTCTCTGCAAAAGACCTCTTTATAGTACTGAAGAGCAAAGCTGTCACTTTGAAGACTAAGGTGGGCCTAACCCAAGCTATGGTGTTTTCAATCACCTCACATGGATGTGAAAGCTAGACAATGAATAAGGAAGACCTAAGAAGAGTTGAAAGAAGGTTGGGAGATCCTACTTCTGTAGTGATACTGCCTCGGAAACCCAAGGAGGTGTCTCTATGAGTCGGGTTTGACTCGGTGGCACATAACAACAACAACAACAACAAGAGTTGGTGCTTTTCAGTTGTGCATTTGGAAAAGAATACTGAAAGCACCATGGACTGCCAGAAGAACAAAAAATCTATACTGGAAAAGTACAACTGGTATGGTCCTTGGAAGCAAGAATGGCCAGAATTTGTCTCACCTACTTTGGTCATGTTGTCAGAAGGGACCATTCCCTGGAGAAGGTTATTATGCTTGGTAAAGTGGGTCAAAAAAAAAAAAAAAAAAGTGGAAAACCCTCAGTAAGATGGATTGATAGAGTGGCTGCAATGATGACCTCAAGTACAGCAAGGATTGTGATGATGTTGTATGACCTGTCCTTGTTTAATTCTTTTGTACATAGGGTTATTATGAGTCAGAGTTGACTCGAAGGCACCTAACAACAACAGCATGGGCAACATATTGAACAATTCAAGAAGCATTAAAAGATGGAAGCAATACGCAGAATCATTGTATCAAAAAGTAATTATTCGATGTTCAACCATTTCAGGAGGTGACATAAGACCAAGAACCACTGGTATTGAAAGAAGAAATCCAAAATCCACTGAAGCATTCATGAGCAACCAGGTTCCAGTAATTAAGAGAATATCAATTAAGATGTTTCACGAAACCACCGCAACACTTGAAGTGTTAATTCATGCTATGAAATTTGGAAGACAGCTACGGCCAACTGACTGGAAGAGATACAAATTTGTGCCCATTCCAAAGAAACATGTTCCAAAAGAATGAAGAAATTATTGAGCAATATCATTGATATCACACACTAGTAAAATTTTACTGAAGATAATTCCAAAACAGTTGCAGGAATGTATAGACAGAGAACTGCCAGAAATTCAAGTCAGATTCATAAATCGACATGCAAAGAGGGGGATCATTGCTGATCTCGCTAGGATCTTGGCTGAAAGTAGAGAATACCATTATGATTGTTATGTTTGTGTGTCAACTTGGCTGGGCCTGGTTGAGTTGCTGGGCAGCTGGTGGTAGTTATTTCCCATGATGAGACTGACAATCAGCTCAATGGTGGGATTTACCACAAATAGCTGAGTAGCTGCCTTTGGGAATGTGGTTTGCTTCCTGTATTTAAGGAGAAGCCTTGGGAATGGTCTCTAGCCTATGGCACGCTTGGACCCTGCATGTAGCCGTGTCATTGCTCAGCAGCCTGTTATGCTCTGCTGACCTTGGGACTTACAATGGACTTAAGTTAATGCCCTGCTGTGTGGATTGGTAACAATGGGACTGTGCCTTTTTGCTTGTCAGCCTTGGGGCTTCTCAGCCTCAGCAGCCAGCAGCTGTCTGAGTGAAGAAATGCCAGTGGGCCGGGAGCGGGAGGCAGAGCTGGACCCCAAGGTTGAGGGGCTTTCACCCAGCCCCTGGAGCCTGGCATGCTGAACTTGGATTAAAAGCCTCCAAATTGTAAAAATAAACTCCTGTTTGTTAAAGTCTTCCCATTTGTGGTATATTCTTGTCAGAGCAGCACTAGGTAACTAGAACAACCATAAATATGTTTACCTGTGTTTTCTTGACTATATGAAGACATTTGACTGTGTGGATCATTACAAATCATGGATAACTTTGAGAACAATGGGAATTCCAGAACACTTGATTGTGCTCTTGAGGAACCTATAGATGTACGAGGAGACAGTTGTTTGAATAGAACAAGGGGATACTGCATGATTTAAATGAGGAAATGTGTGAATCAGGGTTGTAATTTTTCACCATACTCATTCAATCTGTATGCTGAACAAATAATCTGAGAAGCTGGATTTTATGAAGATTTTCAGGAAGACTCATTAACCACATGTGACACACAAATGACACAATGTTTCTTGCTGAAAGTGAAGAGGACTTGAAACATTCATGAAGATCAAATACTACAGACTTCATTATGAATTACACAACATTATAAAACAAAACAAAACAAATCAAAATAAGAAAACCTCACAAATAAACTAATAAGCAACATCATGATAAATGGAGTAAAGATGGAAGTTGTCAAGGATTTCATATTACTTGGATCCTCAATGAATGTCCATGGAAGTAGCAGTCAAAAAGTCAAGTAGTATATTTCAGGGCCTTTTTTTTTTTTTTTTTTTTTTTTACAAAAGACTTTTTTAAGCTTTAAAGAGTTAAAATGTCACTCTCAAGACAAGGATGTGCCTGATCCAAGTTTTAATTTTCAGTCACCTCTTACGTATGTGAAAGCTGGGCAATGAATAAAGAAGACTGAAGAAGACTTTATCCATTTGAATTACGGTATTGGTGAAGAAAATTGAATATACCCTGGAGTACCAGAAGAAGAAACTAATGAGTCTTGGAAGAATTGCAGCCTGAATATTCCTATGTGAGGATGGGGAGACTGTTTCTCTCATACTTTGGTCATGTTATCAGGATGGACCATTCCATGGAGAAGGATATCATGCTTAAGCAGAGGGTCAGCAAAAAAGAGGAAGGCCTTCAATGGATGTCCACAGTGGGTGCAGCAATGGACTCCAGCAAGGAACCATAGTGAGGGTAACACTGGACCAGGAAGTCTTTCATTCCGCTGTACATAGGGTTGCTGTGATGGGGAGCTAACTCAATGGCACCTCATAACAACAACATACATTCATTCCAGCACCTGGTGATCCATTTGCTGCACTGTGTTGGTTTGTATGTTGTAATGATGTCGGAAGCTATTCCCCTAGTATTTCAAGTTCAACAGGGTAAACCATGTTGTTGGTTCATATGTTGCACTGATGCTGGAAGCTATTCCCCTAGTATTTCAAATGCAGTAGGGTATATCAGAGTAGCAGGCCAGAAGAGCAGAGAAGGGAATAAAAGCCTTGAGCCCCAGGCTTACAGGTGAGGAGAGACAATGCAGGGACGCCAGAGTAGCAGGCCAGAAGAGCAGGAGAAAGGGGATTAAAAGACAGGAAGCCAGACAGAGGAACAGTCAGCCAGGTGGGGGTGACACGAGAGGTCTCCAGCAGCAGGACAAACTTGTCTGTTGGTTTGTCCTGCTGTGGTGACATATAGAGGTGAGTTTTGGAGGCTGAGCCTCTGGTGTTTAAAACCCAGAGAGATGCACCTGGTGCACAGGCAAAAGCCCAGCTTATAGACTGAGACAGACTAGGAAGAAGGAAGAGGGTGTCCACTTCTGAAAGAACTGGCCAGGGAAAACCTTAGGAATAGCAAAGAAACACTGGTACATTACCACTCACCTTTAGGAATAGTCTGTTTATGCTAAAAGGCTCTCAAAATAGGACTGGGAAAGAGTTGCAACATTTGAGTAAACCCACCCTTACTCATATGGAAAAGAGAAAGCTTTTGAGACCTTCATTTGCTGATGTGGCACCACTCAAATTGAAGAGAAACAGCC
>NW_006922399.1:636356-639110 GCF_000298275.1 Orycteropus afer afer | reverse complement strand
GTGGCCGGAACAGGTAAGGCAAGCAGGAAGCAGCAGCAAACAGGCCAGCAAGAACAGGTAGGGGGTAGCCCAGGAAGTGAGTGGAGCAGTTGGAACAGCTAAGGGAGATGAACTTGTCTGTCAGTTTCTCTTACTGTAGGGGCTTGCATGTTACTGTCAGGCTGGAGGCAAGGTGTCTATAGTGGACCAGTTTTGGTGGAGCTTCCAGACTGATACAGACTCGGAAGAAGGAAGAGGCCATCCACTTCTCAAAGAATTGGACAGTGAAAACCTTATGAATAGTAGTGAAACACTGTCTGATATGTTACTGGAAAATTTTATGAATAGCCCAGAAACATGGTCTGATACAGTGCCAAAGGTGAGCCCCTCAGGTCAGAAACCTGAAACTCATTGCTGTTGAGTCAGATGTGACTCATAGTGACCCCTCCTTGGGTTTTCGAGATGGTATCACTGTGGAAGTAGAGAGCAAACCTACCAGGAGTGGCTGGTAGGTTTGAACCGCCAGCCCTCTTGTTAGCAGTCAAATGCCTTAGGCAATAGGCACTTAAAATATGACTGAGAAAGAGCTGCTTCATCAGACTAGAGACTACCTTAATGATATGGTAAAGTAGAGCTTTTGGGGCCTCCATTTGCTGAAGTGGCAAGACCCAATACGAGAAGAAACACCTGCAAACATCCATTGATAATTGAAACATGGAATGTAGGAAATATGAATCTAGGAAATTTGGAAGCTGTCAAAAATGAAATGGAACACGTAAGGATTGATATCCTTAGGCATTAGTGAGCTGAAATGGACTGGTTTGGGCCATTTTGAATCAGATAACCATATTATCTACTATGCTGCGAATGACAAATTGAAGAGGAGTGGCGGATATTGAAGATTCTTACCAACTTCTGCAGTTTAAATTCCAATCAAGATGTGCTGATTATCACTGGTGACTGGAATTAAAATTTTGGAAGCAAAGAAGAATCACTGGAAGTTGAAAAATTTGGCCATGGATATAGAAAAAATGCTGGAAATCGCATGGTAGAATTTTGCAACACCAATGACTTATTCATTGCAAATATCTTTTATCAATAACACAAATAGCAGCTATATATGTGAACTTTGACAGATGGAGTACATAGGAATCACTATATCTGTGGCAAGAGGCAATGGAAAAGCTCAATATCTTCAGCCAAAACAAGGCCAGGAGCTGATTTTGTAACCAACCATCAGCTACTTATTTGCAAGTTCAAGTTGAAGTTGAAGACAATTAAAAGAATGTCCACAAGAGCCAAAATATGACCTTGATTGTATGCCTCCTGAATTTAGAGACCATTTAAAGAAAAGATTTGATGCATTGAACACCAACGACCAAAATCCAGAGGAATTGGGGGACGACATCAAAAAACATCATCTGTGAAGAAAGCAAAAGGTCATTAAAAAGAGAGGAAAGGAAGAAAAGACCAAAATGGATATCAGAAGAGACTCTGAAACTTGACCTTGATTGGAGAGTAGCTAAATCAAATGGAAGAATTGTCAGGATAAAAGAATTGAACAGAAGTTTTCAAAGAGGAGCTATAGAAGACAAAGTCATTACTATAATGAAATGTGCAAAGACCTAGAGTTAGAAAACCAAAAGGGAAGAACACACTTGGCATTTTTCAAGCTGAATGGACAGAGGAGGATATTTAAGCCTTGAGTTGCAATATTGAAAGATTCTGTGGCAATATATTGAATGATGCACGAAACATCAAAAGAAGATGGAAGGAATACACAGAATCATTATACCAAAAATAATTGGTTGATGTTCATTCATTTCAGGAAGTGGGATATGATCAAGAACCAATGATACTGAAGGAAGAAGTTGAACCCACACTGAGGGAACTGGAAAAAACAAGGCTCCAGGAATTGATGGGACACCCATTGAGATGTTTCAACAAATGGATGCCTCATTGGAGACACTAACTCGGTTATGCCAATAGATTTGGAAAACAGCTACCTGGTCAACTGACTGGAAGAGATCCATGTTTGTACCCATTCCAAAGAAAGGTGATCCCACAGAATGTGGAAACTATAAAACAATATCATTAATATCGCGTGCAAGTAAAATCTTACTGAAGATATTTCAAAAATGGTTTCAACAGTGCATTGACAGAGAACTTCCAGAGGTGCAGGCTGGATTCATAAGAGGACATGGAACAAGGGATATCATTACTGATGTCAGATGGATTTGGTTCAGAGCAAAGAATACCAGAAGATGTTGACTCTTGTTTTATTGATATGCCAAAGCATTTGATTGTGTGGATCATAACAATTGTGGATAACATTGAGAAGAATGGGAATTCCAGAACACCTAATCGTACTCATGAGGAACCTGCACATAGACCAGGAGGCTGTTGTTCCAACAGAACAAGAGGACACTGTATAGTTTAAAATCAAGAATTGAGACAGTCAATGTTGTAGCCTTTCACCATACTTATTCAATCTGTATGCTGAGCAAATAATCTGAGATGCTGGACTATATGAATCAGAATGTGGCATCAGGATTGGAGGGAGACACATTAACAACCTGTGATATGCTGATGACACAACTGATGTGATACACTGATGACACAACTGATGACACAATGCTGCTGCTGATGAAAGTGAGGATGACTTGAAGCACTTACTGATGAAGATTGAAGAATACAGTCTGTGGTATGGATTACATCTCAATAAAAAAAAAAAAAATTCTCCCAATGGAACTTATAAGCAACATCACGATAAAG
>NW_006922399.1:619505-636070 GCF_000298275.1 Orycteropus afer afer | reverse complement strand
CTTTTGAGTTGTGGTGCTGGTGGAGAATGCTGAAAGTACCATGGACTGCTAAAAGAACTAACAAATCTGTCCTGGAGGAAGTGCAGCCAGAATGCACCTTGGAAGTGCGAATGGCCAGACTTTTCCTCACCTACTTTGGTCATGTTGTCAGAAGGGACCATTCCCTGGAAAAGGACCATTCCTTGGTAAGGTGGAGGGTCAGTGAAAGAGGGGAAGGTCCTCAATGAGATGAACTGACACAGTGGCTGCAGTGATGAGCTCAAGTATAACGAAGATCCTGGAGCTGGCACAGGACTGGGCAGTGTTTCGTTCTGCTGTGCATAGGGTCGCTGTGAGTTGGAGATGATGTGATGGCAATTAACAATAAGAGAGAAAGAGAGAAGAGAGGGGAGAGAGAGATTGAGATATTTTTTTCAATGGATCCCTTTGATCACATCTTAGTTTTCCTACTCTATTATCTCTCTACATTGTACAACATTTTTCTATTCCTGTTTCACATAGACTTCTAGTTACATTTATATACATTGTTGTTGGTGTTGTTATGTGCCATCGAGTCAGCCCCGACTCATAGCGATGCCTCCTTGGGTTGCCAAGGCAGTGTCACTATGGAAGTAGATTGCCCAACCTTCCTTCCAAGGAGTGGCTGGTGAGTTTGAACCACCAGCCTTCTGGTTAACAGTCAAGTACCTTAGGCACTATGTTACCATACATGTTGTTGTTGTTGTTGTTGTTGTTTTGCCATCGAGTCGGCCCCAACTCATAGCGACCCCTCCTTGGATTTCTGAGGCAGTATCACTACGGAAGTAGGATTGCCCAACCTTCCTTCTGAGGAGTGGCTGGTGGGTTTGAACCACCAGCCTTCTGGTGAGCAGTCAAGTGCCTTAGGCACTATGCTACCAGAGCGCCTATATATGTTACCATATATATACATGTATATATGTATATATGTGTGTATATGTGTGTGTGTGTGTGTGTGTAGGAGCTCTGGTAGCATAGTGCCTAAGCACTTGACTGCTCACCAGAGGGCTGGCGGTTCAAATCCACCAGCCACTCCTTGGAAGGAAGGTTGGGCAATCCTACTTCCGTAGTGAGACTGCCTTGGAAACCCAAGGAGGGGTCGCTATGAGTCGGGGCCGACTGGACGGCAAAACAACAACAACAACATATAGGTTAAGGTTGTATGTCAACTTGGCTGGACATGATTCTGAGTTCTGAGTGGTTTAAGCAGCTGTGGTGTGGTCATTCCCATGATAAGATCTCATATAAGGTAGTAACTCCATGATGGGACATGCTTTGAGCAGCCAATCAGTTGAAAGGGAGTTTCCTCAGGGGTGTGACCTGCTTCCAGTATATATATGACTTCCTGGAAAAATTCTGGTACTCTCTGTTGGATCTGGATTCTGCCCTACTGGCTGCTGTTCTTGGATTCATTAGCCCCTGCAGCTCTGTGAGTCAGGAAAAGCCTCCAGCTTTATGTGTTACTCAGGACCTTGGGACTTGTTAGCCTCTACAATTATCCTGAGAGACAAAAATATGCCATTTTTCCTGCATTTTACCAAAGTCAGCAGCCAGCTACACTGCCTGTAGACCCTGAGTTCCTCAGCCCTGCAATTGAGTGAGTCCGGGAAGTCTGCAGCTTGATCTTTCACCCAGGAACTTGGGACTTACCAGCCTCTACAACTGTGGGAGCCACTTCCTTGGGATGGATCTCTCTCTCTGTACCTCTTTAGATAGGTAGATAGAGAGAGAGATAGAGAGATGGAGAGAGAGATAGATAGAAAGAGAGATGGAGAGATAGATAGAAATTGAAAAAAAAAATTCATATATAAAGTATATAAATGTAGAGTGAATTGTTGGTAACTCCCTTTGATTTATGGCTTAATATACATTCAGCACAATCCCAGTACTTTACAGACATGGTTTGGATAACTTCAGTCAGTTGGATTCATACAACTTTCCTTTGTTACTGAGGCACATGTAGGAAAAAAAAAAAAATAGAATACAGGGTGTTTAGATTGTGGAGAGTGCAGTGAGGATCTTGGTTCAGCAGAAAGAGAGAGAGAGAGAGACAGGTGAGTGTGTGTGTTTTTAATTTTGTCTTAGCTTTTTGATATAGCCTACTTTTTTACATAACTCTGATGAGATAAATTAATATAAAAATATTACTAGCTCCCTGGATTTAGATTTCCTGATACATCTTTATTAAAAGATATGAAGCAATATGCTTTCAGTTTTCACTTCATTGAAGATGGAACTTAATGCAGAACCTCATATTTTTAACTATCTATTTAGTAATCGTGATCAATTCACATACACAGGTACCAAGGCAGTTTAGAAAATAGCTTTAGCTGAGTGATCTTCAAAACTCAGTAAAAGTAAATGAACCTATTTTTCTTGCTTTTTTTTTTTAAAACTCACTTATAAAAATCAGGCATTGCATTACTGTTGGAAATTATAGTTAGAAATATTACAAGTTTATATTTGTGATGATTAATTCATATATTTCATTTAGAAATGTAGAATCCAAAAATAAAGTTAAAATTACATAAAAGAAAAATCTTCATATATTTCCTGACAGTGTTTTTGGAGGACATGAAATATCACTTTTACATTCCTTTAAATTTATACTTTACAAGAAAATATCTATAGCATTTTATTTAATTTTCTAGAATAATCCCCATAGCTAAGGTTAATGGATATATATATATTAGATAGGAAAACATTAATATAAAGAGAATACATAAAATGTGTACATTAAAGTCTTAAAGAGTTACTGGAATAATGGAATGAAAATGGGAATCCAAAAGTGACTGTTATGTTACTAGTTACATTTTACCTTTTTGTTTTTCTTAGTTGTGTTTGGTTTGGTTTGATTTGGTTTGGTTTTATACTGTTGATATTTAGATAATATTGTTTTCTTTCTGCCTTAAAATATTTGTGAGAATGGATGAAAAAAATGAGAAATCTCTGTTAGAGCTATTTTCTAAATTTGATAACACTATGCAGGTAATGGGAGGTCTGGTGGTGTAACACTTAAGACATTTGACTGCTAACCAGAAGACTAGAGGTTCAAACCCACCAGCCACTATTTTAAAGAAATGATGGCCCCATTCTTCTTCCTAGTATGTCTTAGTCTAAAAGCTCCACTGCAACCTGTTCACTAGGAGTGACCCTGCTTCTATTTGAAATACTGGAGGCATCACCATAACATGCAAACCACCATAGTATGGCAAACTGATAGATGTGCAGTGGGTAAATATAATTATTATTTAATAATTATCAAAATGATTTGTATTAAACTGTAGGTTTTTAGTTCATTATACTCAATTCTCTTAAATGACTCTTATTTTAAATGAAGTGCTCAGCTGCTAACTAAAATGTTGGAGGTTCACATACACCCAGTGGTATCATGGGAAAAGAAAAACCTGGAAATCTACTCACTTACATGTTACATTAAGGAAAAACCTATGGGAGAGTTCAGATCTGTCAAAGGGGTTGCTTTGAGTAGAAAATGGCTTGTCAGCACTCAACAATAAGAATAGAATCAAAAATACAGTTTAGTTAATCATAAGGAAATAAGATGTTTGCAATGAGTATGTCATTGGTCTGGCAAAGTTCTATCATGCAATTGCGAATGTTGTTTCTATCACCAGGGACATATATTCCAATTACATTACTGATACCACTTCTTTGTTTCCAATGTTTACATTCCAATTATGAGAAATTATGAATTCATCTTGTTTGATTGATCAATTTTAGAATTCAGAGCTGGTGAAAACTTCAAATTCTTCATTGACTCTAGTGGCGGGTGTGCCACTTTGAATAATAATCCTCTTATCTGGTCTCCCCTTTATGCATATATACATTATACTATCACTAACAACGTTGAACTTCAGGGTAAACCTTGAAATGTTCTTTTTATGAATACAACATCTTTTCTCTTCAATTTTTCATTCCTGGTGTAGTAGGCCATATGATTGGTGGATTCAAAATGGTCAATACTAGTACATTTCACTTCACTGAAAAACCAAACCCAACCAAACCCACTGCCATCGAGTCAATTTCTACTCATAGTGATCCTATAGGACAGAGTAGAGTTGCCATAAGTTTCAATGGCTGTAAAACTTTACGAAAGCAGACTGCCTCATCTTTCTCCTGCAGAGCTACTGGTGAGCATAAATGGATGAACTTTTGGTTAGCAGCTCTGCCACGAAAGCTCCTACACATCACTAATGCCTAGGATATCGATCATTATGCATTTCATTTTTTACAAGGTCTAATGTTCCTAGAATCATATTTCATGCATTCCACTTTCCAATTATTAATTGATATGTGCAGCTTTCTTCTCATTTTGAGTCACACCCCATCAGCAAATGAAGGTCATCATAGAAGCAGCACTCAAGGAATACAACATATTGCGTTGGGCAAATCTGCAACAAAAGATCTTGTTTAAAGTATTAAATAACAAAGATGACACATTGAAAACTAAGGTGCAAATGACTCAAGCTTTTGGGTATTTACAATCATTTCCTATCCATGTGAAAACTGAATGATGAATAAGGAGGCCTGAAGAAAAGTGGATGACTTTTAATTATAATATTGCAAAGAATATTGAATATACCATAGACTGCCAGAAGAATGATCAAATCCATCTTGGAAGAAGTGCATTCAGAATGTTCTATAGAAGAGAGGATATTGAGACTTCCTCACAGGTATTTTGGAAACAGCAGCAGCAGCGACCAGTCTCTGGAGAAGGACGTCACAGTGGTAAAGTATAGGGTGGGTCAGCAGAAAAGAAAACCTCAAAAAAATGGATTGACACAGTCGCTGCAACAACGTGTTCAAACACAGCAACAGCTGTGAGAATGGTGCAGAACCAAGCCGTGTTTTGTTCTGTTTCACAAATGGCTACCAAGAGCCCAAACTAACTCAAAGGCACTTAACAATAACCACAAGGAACCAAGCAGATTCTTGTTTGTTAGGTTACAATTTATCTAGCCCAAATAGAGGGTTTTCCCTGGAATATAAGTCTTATCCATTGTCCAGGGATTGTACTTAACTTTGGCTTGATCGCACCCTGAAACTTAAGTGGTTGGTTATTAATTCTTCATAGAGGTCCAAACTGTATAAACTAATAATAGCAATTAATCTTAACACTAGGAATTTTAATGTCAATATTTCCATTCCAGTTAGCAACATTAAATAATGCCTATAAATCTGTCCAATATTTTGAATTAGATACTGCAATACACTAATTCTTTATAATGATTATAGTGTAAAGAATTTACTGTAATGATTCCCTCAGGAAAAAATAATTTTATGGTGACAATGTTGAATCAAACTTACAATAGTAGATGATCAGCCATATTCCAACCCATGTATAATTGTAGATAACAGACAAAAACATAGGGTGCATCGGTGACCATTTTAACTCCTAAATTTTGTAGATCACATTGCTAGCACTATGTATCAATTAAAAAAAAAAAAAAATCACTGCCATCATGCTGATCTTGACTCATTTTAAATCTTCTACAAAACATATACATGACTTTATATTCCTTGTTTCTCCACTATCTTAGCATCAGGAGAAATCATTTCCCAACATTAGAGTTTTCGGCCTGAATCTGTATACTTAGGGAGATCCTGGCGAGCAGAAATTGTTAAGTGCTCAACTATTAGCAAAAAGGTTGTCATTGAAGCACACTCAGAGGTGCCTTGAAGCAGGTCTGGCAATTTTCTTCCAAATGATTATCGCCTTGAAAACTCTATGGATCAGTTCTCCTCTCTACATTTGGGGTCACAGTGGCTCAGAAGTGATTTCATGCCAGCTAACAACAAGAAGAAGTTAACAGTGGCTAAAGGCAGGAATTTTGGTATAAGAATGCTGCCTCCAGATTACGTATCTTCCCCTTTGTGGCTGGGAAAATGTTTTTCTGTGTCATTGAGTCATCTCCGACTCATAGCAACCGCTCTTTGGGTTTCTGAGGCAGTATCACTACGGAAGGAGATTGCCCAATCTTCCTTCCAAGGAGTGGTTGGTTGATTTGAACCACCAACCTTCTGGTTAGCAGTCAAGTGCTTTATGCACTACGCCACCAGAGCTCCCATATTATTTCACTATTTGCATACCAAATGTAGTAACACTTGTGTGGTAGTTAAGGTTGGGTGTCAACTTGGCTGGGCCTGGTTGAGTGGCTGGGCAGCTGGTGGTAGTTATTCCCCATGATGAGACTGGTAATCAGTTCCATGGTGGGATCTACCACAAGCAGCTGAGTAGCTGCTTTAGGGATGTGGTCCGCTTCCCATATATAAGAAGCAGCTTTGGGAATGGGAATGGTTTCTAGCTTATGGCACACTTGAACCCTGCATGTATCCCTGCCATTGTTCAGCAGCCTGCCATACTCTGCCGATCTTGGGGCTTTTAATGGACTTGAATTAACAGCCTGTCATGTGGTTTGATTATATCAGGACTGTGCCATATTACTTGCCAACCTTGGGCTTGTCAGCCTCAGCAGCCAGCAGCAGAGTGAAAAAATGCCTTCAGCTTCAGTGGGCCGGGAGCAGGAGGTAGAGCCGAAGACCAAGGTTGAGCGGCTTTCACCCAGTCCTTAGAGCCTGGCACTTTAAACTTGGACTTAAAGTCTCCAAACTCTAAGAGAATAAATTCCTATTTCCTCAAGTCATCCCATTGTGGTACATTCCTGTCAGAACACCACTAGGTAACCACAACTTGTCTCTACATTTTGCTGTGAAGATGTCTTCTTTAAAAATGTATTTGTAAATCATGTATGTCAATGACTTAGAGGAGCTCTAATTAAAGCATACTCTTGCCTACTTTGATTTTCATCTATCTTGAAGTATATTTCAATTGACATCTTCCAGCTTTTGCCACTCTTTTGTGCCCAAGGACAAAATGTTCTATATAATTGTCATTGCTAACTCGTTATTCTATTCTTTTGATGGTATAACATAGAATTATGTTTAAGTTTCTATATCCTAGAAAAGGAGTCTTGGTGGCACACTGGTTAAATGCCTGGTTGCTAACTGGAAGGTTGATGGTTCAAAATCACTCAGCAGCTCTGCAGAATAAACATGATTACATCATGGAAAGCCCTATGGCTAAAGTTCTACTCTGTAACACTGGGCCACTGTGAGTCAAATATTACCTGACAGAAACTAAGAACACCAAAAGAAGGTCCCCATGAGTTTATTCCCTTTAGCACCTATTCTTGAACAACCTTGCCTCATCCACTGGAATTTCTGGAATTATGTGTTAAAGTTGAATGCATATCTTCCTTATCAATAGCTACTTCTTCAATCCCTTATCATCCACCTTTATCCTTCATTACAATCACTGTTTTCAAATTAAATAATCCTAGGACTATGTGATAAACTGTAAAATAAAGATGAGCTTCCTGCACATTAACTCTATTCAATTGTAAATAATTTATAATATAGTATTAGGTTACAGCATTAATACACTCTACAGGAGAATGCAGAATTCATAATAATTTTGTTGAAGAAACATAAAACTTTTAATATAATTTGCTCTTATGAAGTCTCCTTTAGATTGTATTTCAAGAATATTTTCAAAGAATCAGAATCAGGGTCAACCAAACTGTGTAACTTTTGCATAATTTTTGTGTGGTCAAATAATTTATAGCCTATTTCAGTATTTCCTACTATATTCTAATAGTTCAAATAAAGCAAACAGTTTTAAAATTACAAAGCAATTGTATGTTTGAAAAGTTAGAATATGAATTAAAATAGAGGAATGGCACCAATCAATCCATCACTAGGAAGAGAGGCCTGCTGATCTACTTGTAAAAATCACAGCCATTTGAAACTCTAGAAATACAGTTCTACTTCCGAACTCATGAGGTCGTCGTGAGTTAGAATTTTCATATGGATGATTGATTGGTTTTAGTAACTGGTTTGGTTTTAGTAAGCTGTCAATTTTATCTAATTCCAATGCTTACTCTCAATTCTAAGAATGCTATCCCTCAGGATGGAAGATGCTAGCAATAGATTACGATGTAACATTAACATTATTCCACCACTCAGCTATCAATTTGTCATACTGTGGTGGCTTGCATGTTGCTGTGAGACTGAAGGTTATGCCACTGGTATTTCAAATACCAGCATGGTCACTCATGGTGGACAGGTTTCAGTGGAGCTTCCAGAATAAGACAGACTCAGAAAAAGGAAGGAGCCATCCGCTTCTCAAGGAATCGGGCAGTGAAAACCTTATGAATAGCAGTGAAACAATATCTGATATATTACTGTGAAATTTTATGAATAGCCCTGAAACATGGTCTGATACAGTACAGAAGGTGAGTCTCTCGGGCTGGAAGGCAATTGAACTACAACTGGGGAACAGCTGCCTGAAAGGAGAGTCAACCTCGAGTATGGAGTAAAGCTTTCAGGACATCCACTTGCTGATGAGCACAACTCAAAATGGGAAGGAACAGCTACAAACGTATTAAAGATTGGAACGTGCAATGTATGAAGTATGAATGTAGGAAAATTTTAAATTGTCAAAAATGAAATGGAACGTAAAAAGATCCTAAGCATTAGTGAGCTGAAATAGATTGGTTTTGGCCATTTTGAATCAGACAATCATATGTTCTACTATGCCAAGAATGACAAATTGCAGAAGAATGGTATGATATTCATTGTCACAAAGGATGTTTCAAGGTCTATCCTGAAGTATGATGCTGTCTGTGATAGGATTATGTTCATAAGCCTACAAGGAAGACCAGTTATTACTAGTATTATTAAAATTTATGCATCAACTACTAAAGTTGAAGACAAGGAAATTGAAGATTTTACCAACGTCTGCAGTCTGAAATTGACCAAACATGCAATTAAGATGTTTTTATTATTATTGGTTAAAAAAAAAAAAATGCACTGCCGTTGACTCGCATCCGACTCTTAGCAGCCCTTCCTGTGGCTTCTGAGGTGGTTTTCTATTACAGAAGTAGATTGCTCAATCTTCCTTCTGATGCGTGGCTGGTGGGTTTGAACAACCAGTCTTCTGGTTAACAGTCAAATGCCTTAGGCACTATACAACCAGAGCTCCTTATTACTGATTATTGGATTGCAAATGTTGGAAACAAGAAGAATCACCAGTTGTTGGCAAATATGGCTTTGGTGATAGAAATTTTTCTGGGAATTGTATGACAGAATTTTGCAAGACCAAGGACTTATGCTTTTTTTCAACAACATAAATGGTAACTATACATGTAGACCTCACTAGATGGAACACATAGAAATCAGATTGACTACATCTGTGGAAAGAGGCAATGGAAGGAGTTCAATATTTTCAGCCATAATGAAGCCATGAGCTGACTGTGGAACAGACAATTAAGTACTCATATGCAAGTTCAAGTTTAATCTGAGGACAATTAAAACAAATCTAAGGGAGTTAAAATATGACCTTGATTATATTTCATCTGATTTTAGAGACCCTCTAAAGAATAGATTTGATGCATTGAACACCAGTGACCAAAATCCAGATGAATTTTGGGATGACATAAAGAACATCACCTATGAAGACAACAAATGATCATTGAAAAGACAGGAAAGGAAGAAAAGACCAAAATGGATGTCAGAGGAGACTCTGAAACTTACCCTTGAACAGAGAGTAGCTGAAGCAAATAGAAAAAAATGACAAGATATAAAAGCTAAACAGAAGATTTCAAAGAGCAGCTCCAGAAGATGAAGTCATTTAGTATAATGAAATGTGCAAAGACTGAGAGTTAGAAAACCAAAAGGGAAGAACATGGTTAGAAGTTCTAAAGCTAAAAGAACTGAAGAAAAAATTCAGTCTCGAGTGGTAATCCTGAATGATACTCTGGGCAAAATATTGAATGATGTAGGAAACTTCAAAGGAAGATGGAAAGAATACACAGTGTAACTGTACCAAAAATAATTGGCTGATGTTCATTCATTTCAGGAGGTGGCATATGATCAATAACCAATAGTACTGAAGGAAGAAGTTGAAGCTGTACTGAAGAAATTGGTGAAAAAAAAAGACTCCAGAAATTGACAAAATACCCATTGAGATGTTTCAACAAATGGATGGTGTGCAGGAGGGCACTTCCTGCTCTAGACTGAAAAGTTTGTAAGAAGTTTGTAAAAGTTTGTAAAAAGTTTCTACCTGGCCAACTGACTGGAAGAGATCCACATTGTATCCATTGCAAAGAAATGTGATCCCACAAATTGCAGAAATTATCAAACAATATCACTAATATCACACACAATTAAAATCCTGCTGAAGATAATTCAAAAATGGTTGTAACAATATATTGACAGGGAACTTCCAAAAATGCAAGCTAGATTCAGAAGAAGATGTGGAACCAGGGATATCATTGCTGATATCAGATGAATCTTGGCTGAAAGCAAAGAATACCAGAAAGATGTTTACTTGTGTTTTATTGACTATGCAAAGGAATTTGATTGTGTGGATCAAAACAAATTATGGATAGCATTGAGAAATATGGGAATTAATTGTGCTCTTGAGGAACCTGTCCATAGACCAGGAGGTTGTCATTAGAACAGAACAAGAGGACGCAGCAGGGTTTAAAATCAGGAAGGGAGTACGTCAGGGTGGTATCCTTTCCCCACACTCATTCAATCTGTATGCTGAGCAAATAATCTGAGAAGCTGGACTATATGAAGACGCATGCAGTGTCAGGGTTGGAGGAAGACTCATTAACAATCTGCAATATGGATACGATACAACCTTGCTGGCTGAAAGTGAAGATGACTTGAAGCATTTATTAATGAGGATTACAGATTACATCCTGCAGTATGGTTTACGTCTCAACATAAAGAAAATTAAAATCCTCACAACTGAACCAATAAGCAGCATCACAATAAATGGAAAAAAGTTTGCATTGTCGAAGATTTCACGTTACTAGTTTCCACAGTCAACACCAATGGAAGCAGCAGTCAAGAAATCAGATGCTGTATTGTGATGGGCAAACCTGCTGCGAAAGGCCTCTTTAAAGTGCTAAAGAGCAGAGATGTCTTTTGAAGAAAAAGCGGTGCCTAGCACAAGCTGTGGTATTTTCAATCATCACCTCATATGCATGTGAAAGCTGGAGGATGAATAAGGAAAACCAAAGAAGAGTTGTTCCTTTTGATTCCTGGTGTTGCAAAGAATACTGAGAGTATAATGGACTGCCAGAAGAAGTAGCAAATCTGTCCTGGAAGAAGTAAAGCCAGAATGCTCCTGGGAATGAGACTGGCCAGACTTCATTTGACCTACTTTGGTCATGTTGTTAGAAGGGGCCATTCTCTGGAGAAGGATATCATGCTTGGTAAAGTGGAGGGTCAGTGAAAAAGGAGAAGGCCTTTAACAAGATGGACTGACACAGTCATTTCAAGGATGGACTCAGACATAGCAGCTATTGTGAGGATGGTGCATGACTAGAAGATGTTTCTTTTTGTTGTCTATAGTGTTGCTATGAGTCAGAGCTGACTTGACGGCTCCTGACCACAACATCATCACATTCAGTAATACATCAAGTTTTAATTAAGATATTAAATTGTTCTTACCAAGGACCACTAGTCATTACCATCTTTATTTATAGGAGACTCTCCACTCCCTCTACTCCAGGTGCACCACAGGCTGTTGGTGAAAAGGAACTTTCAGGGTTGTGATTGCTTTCTCTCTTTACTCCGCACCAACTCACCAGTTGCTCTTTGTATCCCTTCGAGCTTGGGAAGTTCAAAAGGTGGAGTGGGAGGATAAAAGAATTCTTACTTGATTAGGACACAAACTCAGCTGCACAATCTCTGTGTTGGCTGGGGGAGAGTAGGATTCACTGTACTGGAGCAGCTCTCAGCAAAGAGATAACTTCCCAAATCTTTTCTAATACCTACTCTATAGAATATTTTATAGCTCTTTTGGGGGAAGGTGTTTAAATGTCAAAATATCTTACTAATATTTCTTTTTGTGAGATGCATATGCCTTACAACTCACTTTTGAATTGGGTCCCATCACAGCACCTTTTGTGAAATTGCCAGAATACCCTGTTTTACTGAAGAGATCCACAGTGCTTACCTCACTATACAAACTCCATGGGAAGTCATTGGATGTTCCTACCCTGAGTCATTGACACTGCATTCACTGTGTCAAAGAGTTGGAATTGACTTGACAGTAGTGGGTAGTTGTGTTAACAAAAATCCTGAAACCTAAAAACCCCTCTCTCTACGTAATTTCATGTATATCATGTGTGTGTATGTGTGTGTGTGTGTGTGTGTATGGCACTGATGAGAACAGATGGAATAAAAAAACTATATATATATATAGAAATGTATATATATACGTATCTATCTATCTATCTATACACACACACGTGTGTGTGTGTGTGTGTGTGTGTTTGTCATTCCATCTGTTCTCATCAGTGCTATGGAAGAAGCCCAACACAGTCTCAAAGTCTCAAAGTTACTATACTTATCAGACTCTCTCTACCACCCAACTAGTACTTTGAAATGTAATCCCACAGGGCCAAACATAGTTCAGTGATGTTTTCTTTAACATTCTTCTAAAACGTTAAGAATATTTAGAGGAGGGAAAAAAAAAAAGGAACAGACAGATTGCTAGTACATATATCTGGATATATACAGATATCTATGTGTGTATGTGTGTGTATGTGTGTGTGTATATAAATATATCATTCTAGGTCTGACCTCAACTTTTTCCTTGGGATCTAAAATTCAGCTTATCAGAAATAACCATTATATTTGTGCAGGAAGGAAGATACAAACTACGAGGATTGTGTGTCATATTTTGTTCAAAAAATCCTGTGCAGTTATGCATTTTAGTATGGTCTAAGAGGAAGTGTGTACCTCTGAAAGGGCATCAACATGGCAGCAAGAAATTTTGGATTTATAATTCAACTCTACCACTCACTTTGTGCCCTTATTAAAGTATCTAACCTCTTCAAGAAGTGATATTCTGATCTATAATGCATTGTTATTGTAGTTAGGTGCCGTTAAGTCAAGAAGATAAAAGTAAATTTATATAATGAAATGTACAAAGATATGAAGTGGTTGTTGTTTGTTGTTAGATGCCATAGATTCATCTCTGACTCATAGTGACCCTATGTACAGCAGAAGGAAACACTACCTGGTCCTGTGCCAGCCTCACAATCCCTACTATACCTGGCCATTGCTGAAGCCACCATGTCAATCCATCTTGTTAAGGGCCTTCCCCTTTTTTGTCAACCCTCCACCTTACCAAGCATGACATTCTACTCCAGATAATGGTCCCTTCTGTCAACATGAACAATGTAGGTGAGACGAAGTCTAGTCATTCTTTCTTCCAAGGAATATTCCAGCTGCACTCCTTCCAAGATAGATTTGTTAGTACTTTTAGCAACAGATCACAGTACTTTCAGCATTCTTCGCCAACATCACAAGTCAAAGCCATCAACTCTTCTTTGGTCTTTCTTATTCATTGTCCAGTTCTCATATGCATAAGAGGTGATTGAAAATACCATGCCTTGGGTTAGGTGCACCTTCGTTTTCAAGGAGACATCTTTGTCCTTTATCTCTTGAAAGAGATATTTTGCAGCAGATTTGCCCAATGAAAAACATTGTCTGAAGTCTTGACTATTGCTTCCATGGGTGTTGATTGTAGAACTAAGTAATATGTTGTCCTTTACAACTTCAATCTTTTCTCCTTTTATCATGATGCTACTTATAGGTCCAGTTGTGATAATTTTTTTTTTTTTAATTTTGACTTGTAATCCGTACTGCAGACTATAGTCTTCAATCTTCATCAGTAAGTGCTTCTAGTAATCCTCATTTCTAGCAAGCAAAGTGTATCATCTGTGTATTGCAGGTTGTTAAGGACTCTTCCTCCAATCCTGATGCCATGTTCTTTTTCATATAAGCCAGCTTGTCAGTTTATTTGCACAGCATGCAAATTGAATAAGATGGTGAAGTGATACACTCCTCACACACCCTCTTCTTGATTCTAAATCATCCATTGTCCCCTTGTTCTGTTTGAATGACAGCCCCCTGGTCTATGTACAGTTTCCTCACGAACACAATTAAGTGTTCTGGAATTCCCATTCTTCTTAATGTTATCCATAATTTGTTATGATCCACACAATCAAATGCTTTTGCATAGTCAATAAAAAAAACAAGTAAGCATCTTTGTGGTATTCTTTGCTTTGGGCCAAGATCCATCTAACATCAACAATGATTTCCCTCATTCCACATCCTTTTCTGAATCCAGCTTGCATTTCTGGAAGTTCTCCAACAATACATTGCTACAGCTCTTTTTGAATTATCTTCAGTAAGATTTTACTTGCATGTGATATTTATGATATTGTTCAATAATTTCCACTTTTTGTGGGATCACCTTTCTTTGGAATGGTACAAATATGGATCTCTTCCAGTCAGTTGGCCAGGTAGCCGTCTTCCAAATTCCTTGGCATAGCAAAGTAAGTGCCTCCAGCGCAGCATCCATTTAATGAAACATCTCAATGGATATTCTATCAGTTCCCAGAGTCTTGTTTTTTGACATTTCCTTCAGTCAGCCTCAATTTCTTCCTTCACTACCATTGGTTCTTTATCATATGCCACTTTCTGAAATCGATGAACATTGACCAATTCTTTTTGGTACAGTTACTCTGTGTATTCTTTCTGTCTTCTTTTAATGTTTCCTGCATCATTCAATATTTTTCCCATAGGGTCTTTCAATATTACAACTCAAGGCTTAATATTTTTCTTCAGTTCTTTCAGCTTAAGAAATGCCAAGCATGTCTTCCTTTTTGATATTCTAATCCATGTCTCTGTATATTTCATTATAATAATTGACTTTGTCTTCTTGAGCTACTCTTTAAAATCTTTTTGTTTGGCTCTTTTGTCTTGTCATTTTTTCCATTTGCTTTAGCTACTCTCTATTCAAGGGCAAGTGTCAAAGTCTTTTCTGACATCCATTTTGTTCTTTTCTTCCTTTCCTGCCTTTTTAATGACTTCTTGTTTTCATTAAGGATGTTGTTCTTGATGTCATCCCACAATTCCTCTGGTTTTTGGTCATTGTTGTTCAATGCATCAAGCCTATTCTTTAGATGGTCTATAATTTCAGGAGGGATACAATCAAGATAATGTTTTGGCTCTTATGGACTTGTTTTAATTGTCTTCAACTTGAACTTGAACTTGCATATGAGCAATTGATGATCTTTTCAACAATCAGCTCCTGGCCTTGTTTTGGCTGAAGATTTTGAGCCTCTCCATTGCCTCTTTCCACTGTAGTAAATCTAATTCCTGTGCACTCCATCTATCAAAGTCAACATGTATAGCCACCTTTTGTTTTGTTTAAAAAAGGTATCTGCAATGAATAAATGTTGGTCTTTCAAAATTCTACATGTGATCTTCAGTGTTATTTCTGTCTCCAGGGCCATATTTTTCAACTAACAATCATTGTTCTTTGTTTCCTACTTTTGCATTGCAATCACCAGTGATAAGCAACACATCTTGATTGCATGTTCAGTCAATTTCAGATTGCAGAAGTTGATAAAAAATCTTCAATTTCTCATCTTTGGTTTTGGTGGTTGGTGAGTATAATAAACATAGTATTAACTGTTTTTCATTCCATGCATATGAATATTATCCTATTACTGACAGCACTGTACTTCAGGATTGATCTTGAAACAGTCTTTGTGATGATGAATGCCAGGTCCTTTCACTTGAATCTGTCATTTCTGGGACAGTACATCATATAGTTGTCTGTTTCAAAATGTCCAAAACCAGTCAATTTCAGCTCACTAATTCCTAGGATATCAATCTTTATGTAATCCATTTCATTTTTGACAGCTTCCAATTTTCCTAGATTCACACTTCATACATCCTAATTTCCAGTTATTAATGGATGTTTGCAACTGCTTCTTCTCATGTTGAGTCATGGCACATCAGCAAATGGAGGTCCCCAAAGCTTTACTCCATCCATATTCTTAAGGTCAGTTCTAGTCTGAGTAGGCAACACTTCCCCAGTCCTATTTTGAGTAGTTTCTGACCTGAGGGACTCACCTTCTGTCACTATGCAGGACAATGTTTCAGGACTATTAATAAAAGTTTCTAGTAACATATGAGACAGTGTTTCACTGCTATTCATAAGATTTTCATTTGCCAGGTCTTTGAGAGGTGGATGGCCTCTTCCTTATTCTGGTCTATCTTAGTCTGTAATTCTTCTAAAACCTGTTTACCATGGATAACTCTGCTGGCATTTCCAACACCATTGAAATAACCTCCAGCCTCATGCCAGCATGCAAGTCACCACAGGATAACAAACTGACAAGCAATTCCATCTCCCTTTGCTGTTCCAAACCACTCCACTCACTTTCTGGGCTCCCTTAAAGCTGCTTCAAAGCCCATGTCCTGCTCCCCTTCCTGGCTGCCCCTTAAATATGCTTCTAAAAGCTCCAGTTTTACATAGTTATAATGTGCAGACAGAAATTTGTTACATATTTTGTACATTTGCACTGAAAATTAAAGGAAATAATCCATTCAAAATTCTTAATGAAAATTAATATTAATAAATA
>NW_006922399.1:609822-619405 GCF_000298275.1 Orycteropus afer afer | reverse complement strand
TGAGTCGGAAACGACTCGACGGCACTTAACAACAACAATTTATTAATAAGTCAAGACATCACACTATGTATTGCATTGGGCAAATCTGCTGCAAAAGACCACTTTCAAGTGATGAAGAGCAAAGATGTCTCCTTGAAGATTAAGGTGAGCCTAACCCAAGCCATAGTACTTTAATTAATTAATTTATTTATTTATTATACTTTCATATATAAAAGGAGCTCTGGTGTCACAGTACCTATGGTATTTGACTTCTAACCAGAAGGTAGACAGTTCAAACTCACTAAGTACTCCATACAAGGAGGATGGGGCAATATACTTCCATAAAAATTTAATTCCTTAGAAACTCAATGAGAGTTGCTATAAGTCGGATTCGACTTGGTGGTGGTGGGTTTGGTTTTGATTTTTGTTTCATCTCTAAACCCTAAAAATAGAATAGTAAGTTATTTATTATGAAAATAAGAGGTGGTGAGAGTTCAAATATATAACATGCCTCATCTTAATCAACCACTACTTGTCTGTTAGTTTGTACTACTGTGGTGGCTTGGATGTTGTGGTAATGATGGAAGTTATACCACCAATATTTCAAGTATCAGCAGGGCCAACTATGGTGAAAAAGTTTCAGCAGATCTTCCAGACTAAGAGAGAATGGTAAAAAAGATGTGACCATGTCTATGTCCACAAAACTATTGGCCACTGAAAACTTTATGGACAGCAGGAAAATGTTTTCAAATATGGTGATTAAAGATAAGCCCCAAATGTTGGAAAGCATTCAAAATATGACATGGAAGGAACTACCCCCTCAAAGTGGAGTCTACCTTAAAGACATGGATGGAATGAAAGTTTCTGGACCTTCATTTGCTGCTCTGGCATCATTCAAAATGAGAATAAACATCTGCACATTCATTAATTATTGGAAAATTAAATATATGGCAAATAAATATAGGAAAATTGGAAGTTGTCAAACGTGAAATAGAATGCATACATATTGATATCCTCGGTATTACTGAGCTGAAATTGACCAGTACAGGCAATTTTGAATCAATCGTATGATATCTATGTAATGAATAAAAAATTGAAGAGGAATGGTGTCATATTCATCATCAAAAGAATATTTCAAGATCTGTACTGAAGTTCAATGTTGTCAGTGATAGGATAATATTCATAGCATACAAGGAAGACTAGTTAATATGACTATTATACAAATTTACACACAAATCACTAAAGCCAAAGATGAAGAAATGGAGTACTTTTACCAATTTCTAAAATTAAGCAAATATGATTTTGGTTTTGGCAATCAAGATACATTGATAATTACTGGTGATTGAAATGTGAGAATTGGAAAGAAGGAGGAAGGATTGGTAGTTAAAATATTGCCTTGGTGATGGAAATGACACTGGAGATTACATAATAGAATTTTGCATAATGAATTACCTATTCATTGGAAATACATTTTTAACACAGCATAAATGGTAACTACACACATGGTTCTCACCAAATGGAACACACATGAATCACCGATTACATTTATAGAAAGAGGCAATAAAGAAGCTCAATATCATCAGTCAGAACAATGCCAAGTACTGACTGTGGATGAGACCATCAATTGCTCACATATCAATTTAGGTTGAAGCTGAAACAGATTAAAACACATCCATGACAGCCAAAATACTTCTTTGAATATATCCCACCAGCATTTAGAAATGATCAGAAGAATAGATTTGATGCATTGAACACCAGTGTGGTGGTTAAGTTTGTCAACTTGGCTGGGCCTGGTTGAGTGACTGGGAAGCTGATGTAGTTATTCCCCATGGTGAGATTGGTAATTAACTCCATGTTGGAATCTACTGGAGCAGCTGAGTAGCTGCTCTTAGTGTGTGGTCTGTTTCCTGCACATAAGAAACAGCTTTGGGAATGGTCTCTAGCTTATGTTATGCTTAAACCTTGCATGTATCCGTGTCATTGTTCAGCAGCCTGCCATGCTCAGCTAAGCTTGGGACTTTCAACGCTCTTGAATAAATGGTCTGCTGTGTGGTTTGATAACATTGGGACTGTGATTTCTTAATTGTCAATCTTGGGCTTGTCAGCCTCAGCAGCGAGTAGCTGAGTGAAGAAAAGCCTCTAGCTTTAGAAGGCCAGGAGCAGGAGGCAGAGCTGAAACTCAAGCTTGAGGGCTTTCACCCAGCCTTAGAGTCTGTCACTTGGAACTAGGACTTAAAGCCTCCAAACTATGAGAGAATAAACTCTTGTTTCTTCAAGCCATCCCATTTGTGGTATATTTCTTTTTGAGCAGCACTGGGTAACCACAACAAGTGACTGAAGACCAGGCAAATTGTGGAATGACTTTAAGAACACCATACATGAAGAAAACACTAAAAAGAGAGGAAAGGAAGAAAAGAACAAAATGGATGTCAAGAGAGATCTAAAACTTGCTTTTGAAGTAATAGTAGCTAAAGCAAATGGAGGAAGTGAATAAGAAAAAGATTTGAACAGAAGATTCAAAAGGGTAGCTTGAGAGGACAAAGTAAAGTATCATAGAGAAATCTGCAAAGATCAGAAGATGAAAAATCAAAGTGAAAGAACAAGCAAAGCATTTTTTCAAGCTGAAAGAAATGAAAAAAAAAAAAAAAGCCTTAAGTTGCAATATTGAAGGATTCTATGGACAAAATATTGAATGATGCAGGAATCATCAAAAAACATGGGAAGAATGCACATAACAACTGTACCAAAAATAATTGGTTGATGTTTAGTTATTTCAGGAGGGATCAAGAATGATCAAGAATCAAAGGTACTGAAGGAGAAAGCCCAAGCTGAAGGAATTGGCAAAACAAACAAGGCTTCAAGAATTGAAAGAATATCCATTGAGATGTTTCAACAAATGATGTAACTTTAGAGGCACTCAGAAGTTTAGGTCAAGAAATTTAGAACACAGCTCTCTGGCCAACTGACAAAAAGAGATTGATATTTCTGTCCATTCCCCAAAACATAAAGGTTGTCCAACAAAATGTGGAGATTTTTTAACCATATTATTAATATTATACTTAAGTAAAAAATTTGCTGAAGATAATTTAAACACAGTGGTAGGGGTATGTTGACAGGAAAATTCCAGAAATTCAAGCTGGATTCAGAAAAGAATGTGGAACAAGGGATATCATTGTTCATATCAGTTGGATCTTGGCTGAAAGCAAAGAATATCAGAAAGATGTTTACCTGTGTTTTATTGACTATACAAAGCATTCGAGTATGCAGATTACAACAAATTATGGATAAAACTGTGAAGAATGGGAATCTCAGAACATTTCATTGGGCTTATGAGGAATCTTCACATAGATCAAGAGGCAGTTGTTTCAACAAAACAAAGAAACAGTACATCATTTAAAATCTAGAACAGTGTGTGTCAGGATTGTGTCCTTTCATCATACTTATTCAATCTGTATGCTGAACAAAAAATTTGAGAACTTGGATTATATGAAGAAAAATGTAGTATCAGGATTGAAGGAAGACTCAGTAACAACCTTGATGTGCAGATGACACAACCTTGTTTGCTGAAAGTGAAGAGGACTTGAAGCATTTACTGATGAAGATCAAAGACAATAGTCTTCTACATGGATTACACCTCAGCATAAAGAAAATGAAAATCTTCACAGCTGGACCAATAAGAAACAGCACAGTAAATTGAGAAAAGTTTGCATTTTCAGGGCTTTCATTTTACTTGGATCACAATCAGCACCCATGGAAGAGGCAGTCAATAAATCAAATGACATATTGCACTAGGCAAATCTGCTGCAAAAGGCTTTTTTCCTGTTTGAAGAGAAATGATGTCACTTTGAAGACTAGGGTACACCTGACCTAGGTGATGTATCTTCAATAACATCATATGCATGTGAAGTCTGGACAAAAAGTAAGGAAGACCACGGAAGACTTGATTATTTTGAATTGTGATGTTGGCAAAAAATATTAAAATTATTATGGAATTCTAGAAAAATGAACAAATTTGTCTTCAAGGAAATACAGTCAGAATATTCTTTAGAACTTAGAGTGGCCAGACTTCTTGTTCACACTTTAGTTAATTTGTCAGGAGTGACTGGTCTACTGGGTAAAGTAGAGGGTCAGTTAAAAAGGGGAAAATCCTCAAGGACATTAATTGACACAGGGCCTAAAATGATGTGTTCAAGCACAAAAACCCTTTGTGTGGATGATGCACCACAGGCAGTGTTTTATTCTATTGTATATATGGTAACTATGAGTTAGAGCTGACAGGATGGCACCTAACAATGAGAACATTCTCAGATAAAGGATTTATTAATCATTTTGAATCATTTGTATGAAAAAAAAATTTGAGTTACAGATGAGGATATTACATCATAAGGTTTAAATCTCTGTAGTGAGGTAGACTAAGAAATTAGTAACTGAAATTGAAGATGTATTTTGGTATATGTTCTTTACATTACATTACTCCTATTATTTCTATAATTCATCCCAGCATATTGAGGTAAATATAGATTTGTTGAACACAAACCTTTTTCAAATTGTGTGAATATATATTCAGTCTTTTGTATCCATGTATTATATATATATTCAGTCTTTTGTATCCATGTATTTCACAGCCATGGATTCAACCAACTACAGACTGAAATATTAAAAAACTATAATGGATCCCAAAAGGTAAGTCTAACACTTGTCTGTCAGTTTGTCATACTGTGGTGTCTTGTGTATTGCTATGAGGCTGGAGGCTATGCCACCAGTATTTCAAATATCAGCAAGGTCACTTATGGCGGACAGATATCAGTAGAGCTTCCAGAATGAAATGTACTTGGAAGAAAGAAGGTTCTCAAAGAATTGGCCAGTGAAAACCTTAAGAATACCAGTGAAACACTGTCTGATATATTACTGTAAAAGTTTATGAAGAGCACTGAGACATCATCTGATATAGTGCTGGAAGATAACCCCCTCAGGTTAGAAGGTAATCAAAATACGACTAGGGAAAAGCTTTCTCCTCAAAGTAGAATCGACCTTAATGACATAGATAAATATTTTGGGATCTCCATTTGCTGATGGGGCATTACTCAAAATGAGAATAAACAGCTGCATACATCCATTGATAATCAGAACATGCGAAGGATGGTAGGAACTTTTCATGAAGGAAATAAAGGGAGCAAGATGAGGTGAGATTGAACAGGTGGATGAAAATTGCTTTTATGAAACAGGAACTTATTAGAAATTGCTCTTATTGTACAATTTTAATAAGTAGCTCAAGGAACCTTCAATTGTGGATAAAATTATGGTATTGACCAGTTAATACTACTATTATTCAAATACATGTACCAAACAATAAAGCCAAAGATAAAGAAAGTGAAGATTTTTGCCACCGTCTGCAATCTTAAATTGACCAAACATACAATCAAGATGTGTTGATTACTACTGGTGATTGGAATGTGAAAGCTGGAAACAAAGAAGAATCACCATTAGTTACAAAATATGGTCTTGGTGATAGAAATGATGCTGGAGATTGCATGATAGAATTTTTGAAGACCAATGACTTATTCATTATAAATACCTTTTCTCAACAACATAAATAGTAGTTATACACATGGACTTTGCCAGATGGAATATATGGGAATCAGATTGACTCTATCTGTGGAAGAAGTGATGGATCAATATCTTCAGCCCAAACAAGGTCATGAGCTTGTGGAACAGATCATCAATTGCCCACATTCAAGTTCATCTTGAAGATGAAGACAATTAAAAGAAGTCTGCAAGAACCAAAATATGACCTTGATTATATACCTCCTGAATTTAGAGAGCTTCAGAAGAACAGATTCAACACACTGATCACCAATGAACGAAAACCAGAGGAATTGTGGAATGACATTAAGAACATCAAACATGAAGAAAGCAAAAGGTCATTTAAAGACAGGAAAGGAAGAAAAGACCAAAATGGAAGTCAGAAGAGACTCTAAAACTTGTTCTTGATCAGAGAAGCTAAAGCAAATGAAAGAAAGGACAAGATGAAAGAGCTGAACAGAAGATTTCAAAGAGCAGCTCAAGAAGAGAAAGTCAAATATTATAATGAAATGTGGAAAGACCTGGAGTTAGAAAACTAAAAGGGAAGAACATGCTTTTAACATTTCTCAAGCTGGAAGAACCAAAGAAAAAATTGAAGTCTTGAGTTGTAGTACTGAAAGATTCTATGGGCAAAATATTGAATGATGCAGGAAACATCAAAAGAGGGAATGAATACACAGAATAACTGTACAAAAAAAAAAAAATAATTGGTCAATGTTAAACAAATCCAGGAAGTGGCATATGATAAAGAACCAATGGTATTGAAGGAAGAAGTCAATGCTGCACTGAAGGCAATGGCAAAAAACAAGGCTCCGGGAATTGATGGAATACCCACTGACATGTTTCAACAAAAGGTTGCCACGCTCATCTATACCAAGAAATTTGGAAGAGAGCTACTTGACCAACTGACTTGAAAAGATCTGTATTTGTACCCATCCAAAGAAAGGTTATCCAATAGAATGTGGAAATTATCAAACACTATCATTAATATCACATGCAAGTAAAATCTTCCTGAAGATAATTAAAAAAGGTTGCAGCAGTATATTGACAGAGAACTTCCAGAAATGCAAACTGGATTCAAAAGAGAATATGGTATGAGGGATATCATTGCTGATGTCAGATGGATTGTGTCTGAAAGCAAAGAATACCAGAAAGATGTTTATTGTTGTTGTTGTATGCTGTCGAGTCAGATCTGACTCATAACAACCCCTCCTTGAGTTTCTGAGGCAGTATCACTACAGAAGTAGATGGCCCCATCTTCCTTCTGAGGAGTGGCTGGCGGGTTTGAACTGCCAGCCTTCTGGTTAGCAGTCAAGTGCCTTAGGCACTATGCCACCAGACCTGCCTAGAAAGATGTTTACTTATGTTTTATTGACTATGCAGAAGCATTTGGTTATATGGGTCATAACACATTATGAATAATAGCATTGAGAAGAATGAGAATTCCAGAACACTTAATTATAGTCTTGTGGAACCAGTATATAGACCAAGAGGATGTTGTTTGAATAGAACAAGGGGATACTGCATAGTTTTTAAATAAGGTAGGGAGTTTGTCCTTTCACCATACTTACTCAATCTGTTTGCTGAGCAAATAATCCAATAAGCTGGAGTATACAGAGAAAAACATGACATCATGAAACAGGGAAATCACATGAACAACCTGTGATATCACAGACAACAGAATGCTGCGTGCTGAAAGTGAAAATGACTTGAAACATTTACTAACGCACACCAGAAAAAAACACATACAGTGTGAAGTATGGATTACACCTTAACATAATGAAAATCAAAATTCTCACAACTGGACCAATAATGAGCATCATAATAAATGGATAAAATATTGAAGTTGTAAAAGATTTCATATTACTTGTATCCACAATCAACACCAATAGAAACCACAGTCAAGAAATCAGATGACATATTGCACTGGGCAACTCTGCTGCAAAAGACCTCTTTCAAGTGCTGAAGAGCAAAGAAGTCTCCTTGAAGACTGAGGTGCACCTAACCGAAGCCATGGTATTTTCATGGCCTCTTATGCATGTGAAAACTGGACAATAAATAAAGAAGACTGAAGAAAAGTTGATTATTTTGAATTGTAATGGATAAAAATACTAAGAGTACCAATGGACTGCTAACTAGACTAACAAATCTGTCCTGGAAAAGTGCAGCCGGAATGATCCTTGGGAGCAAAAATGGTCAGACTTTGTCTCATCTACTTTGGCCATGTTGTCAAAAGGAACCATTCCCTGGAGAAGGATATCATGCTTGGTAAAATGGAGGGTCAACAAAAAAGGGGAAGGCCCTCAAGGAGGTGGATTGACATGGTGACTGCAATGACGGGCTGAGACACAGCAAGAATTGTGAGGCTGGCACAAGACTGGGCAGTGTTTCGTTCTGGTGTGCATAGGCTCACTACGAGTCAGAGATGACTCGAGGTACTTAACAGCAGTAACAACATGCTGTTTTATTTTAGAGACTTGAGTGTCCATGAATTTCACATCTGCAAGGGTTTCCCAAGGATACTGAGGAAGGACTGTATATGCAACATATGTTGAGGCAGAGAGAGATCTAATCCAAACCAGAACAGAATATATGTATATGAAAGAGTTAATAACAACTCACACAACATATTGGGTGTAGACAATAAATCTATTATGTAATCTAGTAACGCCAAACTGGAAAAGAGCTGAGTAGCACACAGAAGGACTAAAACATTCTTGATGGGCATAGAAAATAATGGAAGAATATAAGAAATTTATTAAAACCAAATAATAAGTTTGGTAGTAAATTGTACCAGGTTTGAAAAATTATATTATTAAAATATGTCTAAAAATGATTGTTCTTGGAGAAATGGTTATATGAACTAATAGTGGTGAAGAATACCAGTTTTAAAAAATATACTATTATTTTGATTTTAAACATGTTACAATTTAAGTGAAATGTGGTAAGCAGAAGAATACCCACATACATTTCTGAACCAGGCTGGAATTGATAATAAAAACTTAAACTCAAAATAGCAAATAAATATTTATTCTGAGAATTCAGGTATGGATGGATGAGAGTGGAACTTAGATATAACGTGGATTATACAAAATAAATTATGTCACTGTTATATTCTCAATTATTATTTCTTGTATGCAAAAATGATGTATAGGCATTCAGGGATATACTAAAACATTATGTTATATTGTGGTGATTGCGATACCATTTCTGTGTTTCCTAAAACTTCCTAAACTCTGTAAGTAATGCTGGAACTTTTCCTGTAGGGATAGAAGGGGTAGAGACAGGAATTTTCAGAGCTTCCTTATTAATGTGCTTTAAAGTTCTAATGATATATTACAACTCACTGATGATACAGCTCATATTCTATTAGCCAAACAAAGTCACCTGATCAAGCACAACATCAGGGGCAGAAGTAGAAGTGGACAGAATGAATATTTGCTTTATCGATCATGGTTAGAACACAAGGACTGCTTTGAAAGCAAAGGTGCCTGTCACATATTCGATGTTTGCTGAATAATCTGAAGACATGTTGGTTGGTCATCCATTATATTCAAAATATTACCCCTACTTTTCTCTTTGTGTTATGGTTTTACAATTTTATTATATTTAAAAATTATCATTCCAATTATAGCCAATTATGGGTACCCATAATTTACCCATAATTTAATTTTTTGTTGTTGTATCTATTTGTCTACAGAAAGTTATTTATAGAACATATGTTATTTCTGTAACTGGAAATATATTTCTCACATTTGAATAAGCATTGCCAAATTTTTAATAATTTTCACTGGTTAACATGAAGATTTAGTACCAAAAAAATCTGTGTGTTAGACATAGTGGAATATTTGAACACCTAATCTTGAATCAGGTCCAGATAAACACATATATGTAAAATTACTATATGTTATCTTATTATAAGTCACTGATTCTCTCCCAGAAAATGAACTCTTTTCCCTTTAAAACATTAATTATGCCAACCCTGTCATAAATCAGCCTGTCCAATTTTTTTTTTTTTTTT
>NW_006922399.1:591868-593312 GCF_000298275.1 Orycteropus afer afer | reverse complement strand
TTTATAATTTACCATGTCTGACTCAGATTTAGAAAAAAAAAAGTACTTGCATCCTTGTAAAGAAGTTTAGATAAAAACAAAACCAAACTCAGTGCCACTGAGTCAGATCGAACTCATAGCAACACTTCCTTGGGTTTCCGAGGCTGTATAATTATGGAGGTTTCCAACAGCTAAGGAAGACAAGTTTGTCTGTCAGTTTGTCATCTGGTGAGGCTTGTATATTGCTGTGAGGCTTAAGTCTGTGTCACTGGTGTTTCAGACTCCAGCAGAGTTTCACATGGTGCACACGTTTCAATGCAGTTTACAGACTAAGACAGACTAGGAAGAAGAAGGAGGTCATCCACTTCTCAAAAAAATGGCCCAGGAAAACCTTATGAATAGCAGAGAAACAGTGTCTGGTACATTCTTGGCAGCTTTATGAATAGCTTGGAAATATTGTCCAACACAGTGCAGGATGATGGGTCCCTTGGGTTGGAAGACACTCAGAACAGGACTGGGAAAGAGCTTCTTCATTAGAGTAGAACCAACCTTAATGATATGGAAAAAGTAGTCTTTTAGGACCTCCATGTGCTGATGTGGCATGACTCAAATTGAGGAGAAACAGCTACAAATATCCATTGATAATGGGAACATGGAATGTACGAAGTATGTATCTATGAAAATTGGAAGTTGTAAAAAATGAAATGGAAGGCATAAAGATTGATATTCTGGACATTAGTGAGCTGAAATGGACCAATTTTGGCCATTTTGAATCAGACAACCATACAATCTACCATGCTGGGAATAACAAATTGAAGAGGAATGGCATGCCATTCATCATCACAAAAGATGTTTCAAGATCTATCCTGAAGTACAATGCTGTCAGTGATAGGATAATACCCATACATCTACAAGGAAGACCACTTAATACGACCATTACTCAAATTTATACACCAACCACCAAAACAAAAGATCAGGAAATTGAAGATTTTTATAAACTTCTGCAGTCTGAACTTGACAGAACATGCAATCAAGATGTGCTGCTTATCACTGGTGTTTGGAATGCAAAAGTTGGAAACAAAGAAGAACCACAGGTAGTTGGAAAATTTGGCCTCAGTGACAGAAATAATGCTGAAGATCGCATGATAGAAGTTTACCAGACCAATGACTTATTCATTTAAAATTCATTTTTTCAACAACACAAATGGTGGCTATACACATGGACTTTGCCAGACGGTGTACACAGGAACCAGATTAACTACATCTGTGGCAAGAGAGGATGGAAAAGGTCAATATCTTCAGCCAAAAACCAGTCCAGGAGCTGATTGTGGAACAGACCATCAACTGCTCATATGCAAGATCAACTTGAAGTTGAAGACAATTAAAATAAGTCCAAGAGAGCCAAAATATGATCTTGAATATATCCCTCCTGAATTTAGAGACCATCTAAAGAATAGATTTGATG